>NC_029786.2:340100-358323 GCF_000816755.2 Arachis ipaensis | reverse complement strand
GTGTCTTTTCGAGTTTTCGTTCCTTTCTTACTTTCATTCGTTCCTCCACCGCCGCTGAGCTCAGTGACCCACTGCCGCCGTCCGTGGCCATTCGAGGAGTCTCTCTTCGTACTGTCGGCGTTATCCAAGTCGAACCCCCGTTCTCTGTCTTCTTCCTCGCTCGCCGCCCATCCTCCATCAGATTCGTCCTGCTCGCGATCGTCCTGTTGCCGTCGCCGTCGCCTCGTCGCCCTCTCGCTGCTCCCTCCTCGCCATTTTGGCTGTCGTCCCTTATCTTCTCCTCTGATTTTAGGTAACTCTGTTTCACACTCTCCGAGCTCATTCTGTCTTCGCCATTCATCTTTTTTCCAACTAATTTTGAAGATTCTGAGCTGAGTCTCTGTTCTGAGTTTGAAATTGGATTATTTATTTGATTTGTTGAATGTTAAACCAAACCTGTGTCGTCGTCGTCCTAGAAAGCTGTGTCGCCGTCCTAGGAAGCTGTGTCGCCGTTGTGTGGAAGCTCTGTGGCCGTCGTCGTCTCCTCTATTGGAGCGCTCTCTCTATAAATGCTTTGTAAAAATAGGTCAATCTCTAATGAATCATAGCCGAGTATATGTGCTTCATTTGGTTTTGTCTGCTGCTTTTAAATGAATGCTGGACAGAGCAAACCCTTGTACTCCACTTAGAAATGGTTGGTTCTATGGTTTCATGCATAGACACATCGGATTCAGTTGGAAGTAGGCTATTTTTATGCTTTAGAGTGAAGATACTACTATGTACTTGGATTCAGTTGTCCTTTGTAGTTTGTGGTTTGAAGTGTTTGATTTGATGTTATGAATGCTGTGATAATCAGTAATCCTGTTGTAGCTTCAAATTGATGTTTGATTACCGGTTCCGTTCTGATAACTATGCTTTGGTGAGTGTAAGACCCATAAATATTTAAAAATTATTAATAAATTATTATGATGTATTATATTTATTTAAGACTACATTTTAGATATTTTTGTATAAAAATTGAGTAAACTCTTATTTATTATTTAGAGTTCTTATAACTGAAAGATGGATACTTTACATTTAATTTGGTTTTTAATTATTATTTTATCTTTTCATTTATTTTATAAAATTATATTATTACCCCTATCTTTATTAAAATTTCCTAATCTACCCCAAACCCTAACTAAATAACACCCCACAGTCACATGTGACACTCACTCTCTCACCCCCCTCACTCACGGTTACCCCACCCACACAATCAGCACACACACACAAACAATACACTCATTCACTAACACACACAGAGTTCAGTGAAAGAAAGAAGAAAAGAAAGAAAGGAGAGTGAGGGTTGCGAGAGAAGGGGGAGGATCCGAGAGAGGGAGAACGCCGGGAAAGGGGGGAGCTGTCCGCGCCGCCAGACCGCTTCCAGCCCGCGCCGCCACTGCGCCATGTCCTGCCGTCAAGCTTGCCTCGCCGTTCGTCCTCGTGCCGCCGTGCTCCTTGCCACCATAGTCGAGGCCACCGCGTGTCACTGTCGCTTGTGGGAGCCAAAGAGAGACACTATCGAGAAGCCGCATCTCGTAGCCGCTGTCGAAGAAATCACCGCCACCGAACCCCAGCCGCGCCGTCACCGTCAAACGAGGCAAAGAGGAAGAAAGTAACGTCGTTGCCGTCACTGGAAGGGAGCTCGACCATCCTTACCGCAGGAGCTTGTCGCCGGAAGAGAGGAGATAACGACGGTGGAAGTTACCACCGCTGTTCTGCCTCACCGAACAGCGCTAGAAAACCGCTGCTGCAGTCGCTGGAGGACGTCCCTACAGCTGCCATACCCTAGCCCACTCCAGTTTGGGTTCCGACTGTGGTTCGTTTATGCTGAGTCTTGTTCTTCTAAGTGTCGGAGCTGCTGCCGTTGCTTCGTCTCCATGTTTCTCCTTTATTCCAGTAAGCATATCTTTTCCAAAACCTTCACCGCTAGTGTATGTCTGCTCTGTTATGAATTTGATAAAGATTCTGAGATGTTGGTAACGTAGGATCGAGTTCCGGTTGTTGCGTGTCGCGCTTAGAGTTTCGGTTGCTGCTACTGATAGTGGATAAAGCTGAGGTTGCAGCTGCAGCTGTCGCTGGTCGAGGAAAAATGGGTTGATGCGTTTTGATTTTGAGAGTTTCGACGAGTTGAGGTAGGGGTTTTTCTTAAAATCTATTTTACATTACAGAGTTGTGATAAATAGATATTGATGCAAAAAGATATATTTCTGTGATTATATTTGTCTTGTAGATGTGATGGTTTGTTGGACTGGATTATTGGGTGCTTGATTGCTTGACTGAAGTACGGTTGTTGATAAGAAGTGGATTTGAAAAGTTATTTACTTGATTATTAGGAAAAATGGTTTTTTTTGGTTTGAAGTTAAAGCGGTTTGATTTTGAGTCGGTCTGATTTTATAAATGATTTAATACTTGAGTTGGTTTGACTTTAAAAAGAGTTTTATTATTGGAATTGGTCTGGTTTTAAAATATTTGATACTGGAATTGGTTGAATTTTGGAAAGTGATTGAGATTTGGAAATGGTTTGAGAAATGTTTGGATGGGACCCGAAAAGGGTGGCAGTATCTGAGATGTTGCCAAAATTTTATAAAATTAGAAGTTTCATTGAAAGTAGTTATTTTAAAAAGGTTTTAAGTATTATATGATTTAAAACTATCTCATTTATCAAAGGAAGAGTTATGTTTTGGATTGAGAATTATTAGTGAACGGAATGGAAAGAAGGATGATTGAGAATTTTCTCTGAAATATGGTTTTTGAATGAATTTGGAAATGAGATTTGGATTAATGAATGATTATGAATGTTGAGAATGTTGAGATATGATCTTTGAATTATTCATATGGCTTATGAATTTGAAATATCTGAGATACGAAGTTCCCTGGATTAAGTGCCGTGGCTTGCCACCACGTGTACCAGGTTGAAAACTCGATACTCTGTTGACCCTACGACGTAAGTGTGACCAGGCACTATATAAATTTCCGGGAATGTTTACCCCCATTGAGCAATATTGATTATTTGAGAAAAACTATGCATAGACTCTTGGGGATGCACGTCGGGGGACAGTCTAAGGACAATTCATACTTGTCGGGTTGGCTGGATAACCGACAGATGAGCCTCATCAGCCATAGGACAGGCATGCATCATATGCATTTGTATGCTTTGCTTGAGTTTGAACTTGTTTTGGTTTGCCTAATTGCTAAACTGTTCTTAACTGCTACTTGAACTATTTGCTGTAACTGCTACATACTTGTGCTTTCCTTGTCTGTCTTGCCTGTGTTTGTCCTGGCGTGCTAATTTGAGAATGAATTTTGGTGCTGAATTAATGATTGTGTTGTTTGATTGTATGGTTGGTTTCTGATTGAGATTTTCTTTTAAGAAAGGAAAAGTTTCAGATTTCTGAAAGAATAAACATTGTTTCTTTGAAAAGGTTTTGAACGATTACCTATTGGTTTTTAAAAGATTCATAAGGCAATGATAATCACTGAGCTTGAAAATAGTTTTCTTATAAAATATCTTTTTATGACAACTTTGAAATTCCGTGGTGAGACTGTGTGGTTAGGTTCTCACCCCCTACAGCTTTACCTTTTCAGAAACCGGATGAAGAAGCATTAAGAAGAATTATACTGTGTTTGGTTTATATGTTGTTGTATCAATTAGATTATTTTCTTCCCTCGTTTTTGTTATTACAAGTTTGCAAGAGGGATATGATTTGTATGTTTTATATGTATATTATATTGAATTATTATGTAAGGAGTCTTGTATATGAATCTATGCCTGCTTGTATTTTTCTTAAGATAAAGTTTTTATTTCTGGTTTTCAAAAAAATCAGCGATATAGTGTCAAGTCACAGGCTCCTATTTTAGTATTTAGTATGTAAAGTAGTCGTAATACTTCTTTCTATCAGAGTAGCGCAGCCGGAAGCGTGACTTCTGATAGTGAGGGTGTTACAGTGAGCTTTCTTATTCAGATGGACAAAATAAATAAAATGGACATGCAATATGAGCTTCTCAACAAAAAAATCCATCAGGAGTGTAGGTCACTATCTGCAACGATGGAGCAACTGCAAGCAATGGATATGACCTTTGATCATTTCAAATTAAAATTCCTAACTAATGGTATATGAATTGTATTGATTTTCTTATATTGGAGTCTATGAAATTTATTTAACTTGGTTAATGGGATTAATTCACATGAATATGTAGGAACATGAGGATCTGGGCCTTTTTTTTTCATCCATGGATAGCTCATGGTTTTAAAATAGTGGGCGTGAGAGAGCGAGGGTGTAAGAGTGGGTATTTAAGGGAGTGAGTGAGGGTGAGGGAGGGCATTGAGAAATTGGAATCCCTCTGCCAATGTTATTTTCTCTTATTTCCATGATGTGATACACTAAGTTGGGAGAGCTCACTGTTCCATTGGTGTTTTTTCTCAGTTATCTTGATACTGGTTGTTAAAGTACTTGTATATCGTTGAAGTGCTTTGGGCTTCTTGGTAGCATTTCCTAATTTTATTTTCATTGTCCTTGTAGATCAAACTGTGGGAAGCATTTCTAGCTGGTATGAAGTTGATAAGAAGAAATGGACAGAAGCAATTAGCAATTTACAGGAGAAAGTAAAGGTAAGTTATGAAAATCTAGGAAACATTTATATTTAAGAGAGATTATTTTTATCATGATCAGAATTGCATTCTAAGTGTACATGCACCTAATTTGCCCTGCAGTTGATGAAGAGTGATTATTGTCAACTTTCTCTTGAAGCGCATGAATGCGTTGATTCAATCCCAGAATTAAATAAGATGGTATTTGCAATTCAGGAATTGGGTATGCTTGAGTAATACACTTGTTCTCTTTATTCAAGAGTTGAGTTGCACTTAACTTTTTTGGTTTTGAAATATTACAAAAATACTTAAGGGACTAAACTTTTTGCAGTTAAGCAGTGTGAAGATCTCAAAGTGAAGTACAATGAAGAGATGACAGAGAAAAAAGCTCTTCAGTGAACTTCAAGAGTCTAAAGGTACATCTTACATGTTCTATAAGCAAAAGTTGTTTTGATTTGAAGAGTATTCTAAGCCAAAGGCACTAACGCATTTCTGTTAAGAATATCAGGGAACATTAGGGTTTTCTGCCGTTGCCGTCCCTTAAATAAGGACGAGATCTCCGCTGGCTGTACTACAGTTTTGGATTTTGGTGCAGCAAAGGATGGAATTTTGACAACTAGTATGCCAAAAAAACAATACAGATTTGACAGAGTTTATACACCAAAAGATGATCAAGGTATACATATAAAGCTTTATTTTATTAGTACTATTTTATATATTTTATTTTATTGTGCAAGATCTGGAATTCGGTGGTTCGTAAATGGACAGTGTTGCTTTGTTTCTACAGTTGATGTTTTTGCTGATGCCTCATCAATGGTAACATCTGTGTTGGACGGCTACAATGTATGCATATTTGCTTATGGGCCAACAGGAGCAGGAAAGACATTTACCATGGAGGGAACAGAGCTGAATAGAGGAGTAAATTATAGGACTCTTGAGCTCTTGTTCGACCTGAGAAAAAAAGGAGTGATACATTTTCTTATGACATATCTGTTAGTGTACTTGAGGTTTATAATGAACAAATCAGAGACCTATTGGCTACAGGATCAACAACAAAAAGGTAAATTAACTGCTCTATAATAATGCTGTGCAAGTATGATAAACTGCCATAACATTGATAACTGTTTCTCCTGAATTGGTGTTCAGGTTGGAGATAAAACAAGGCTCTAAAGGATCTCATTACATTCCTGGTGTCGTAGAAGCTAAAGTTGAAAATGTTAAGGAGGCCTGGGATGTACTGCAAGCTGGATGCAAAGCTAGAGCAGTGGAAAGTAATACTGTTAATAAGCATAGTAGTAGATCTCACTGGTACCAAGCTTTTGCATTCTATAAGAAGTTCTCTAGTATATATGTCTTCTCTTCATCAAAATGAAATTTCTTCTTTGAATACTTGTAATGATTGCTTGTTTCTTACTTCCTTTTCCAGCATACTTTGTATAATGGTAATGGCTAAAAATTTGCTGAATGGTGAGTGTACCAAGAGTAAGCTTCGGCTTGTGGATTTGGCGGGTAGTGAGAGACTTGCAAAGACAGATGTGCAAGGGGAGCGGCTTAAGGAAACACAAAATATCAACCTATCTCTTTCGGCTCTTGGCACTGTTATATCTGCTTTAGCAGCGAAGAGTAGGCACATTCCCTATAGGTATAACACCATTATCCTTACCTTTCACTATTCTTAATAAATATTTAGTGATATTTTCTTCTGGGAGTTTCAGGAACTCAAAATTGACACATTTACTTGAAGACTCTTTAGGTATGTCTACTTCTTTTCATTTTGTTTTTTATGTGCATATGAGAACACCCAGCTTCTTCAGGCATATATTGATAATGCTCTTCCCTAACATATTTAGGGGGTGACTCTAAAACTTTGATGTTCCAGCAAATCAGTCCATCGGACAAGGACTTAGATGAAACCCTTAGCTCACTTAATTTCGCAACTAGAGTGAGGGGTGTTGTGTTAGGTTCCGGTAAGATGCAAGTTGACACAAGTGAACTTCAAAAGACAAAAGCAATGGTAAGTTCTGGTGTAATACCTCAAAAATAATTTATTATTTCATGGTTATATGCAGATAATGTTTTCTTTCTTGCTTTTACACTTTGGTATAGCTTGAAGAACTTGAAGGTCAGATTGAGTTGAAGACATCTATGCAAAACCAGTCAGAAAAACAAATTTCTCAGTTGTCGGAGAAATTGAAAATAAAAGAAGAAACCTGCAGAAAGCAGAAAGAAAAAGGTATTTTTCCTACAAATTTAGTTTCTGTTGAATATATGTTACACTGGAATTTATTGTCACTTATTACTCAGCATTCTCTCCCGGGTATGTAAGGATTTTTATGTTCATTATTCAGATGAAGGAGCTCGAGAAAAAGCTTAAAGAGCAGTAACAGAGCTCAGCTATGCTTCGTCAGCAGGTAACTTTTTATGTTCTTGCATGAATTGTACTTTTGCAAATTGTTATATTATATAACACGAACTTTATTTTGTTGCAGATGAAGGAACAAGAGTGGCAAAGAAAGGCCACAGCCGACGCGGCCCAGGAGCTTGACATGCTCTGGGCCCGCTCAAAGGCTGTGGTCATGGATGCCACGAACAACTGCTCCTCTTTACAGCAGAAGTTCCTGGACCTCGCATCGGAGGTATTAG
Source organism: Arachis ipaensis (assembly GCF_000816755.2). Classification (NCBI taxonomy): domain Eukaryota; kingdom Viridiplantae; phylum Streptophyta; class Magnoliopsida; order Fabales; family Fabaceae; genus Arachis; species Arachis ipaensis. Next base: position 351,071 of record NC_029786.2, on the reverse strand, counting down.
CCATGCAACTCTCTATCTCCGAAGTCAACCAGTCAATTACAATTGGTGAGAAGAGTTCGGATTCCCCTTGTCAAAGGGATCTGAATCCAGTGGAGCTAGTGACTCCAGTGGAGCTAGTGATGGGCAATCTTTTGCAACTGCAGAAGCTAGCTTCTCAACTCCTGTTCGAGTGCTGCAAGCTACTACCCAAGGCAGGGCAGTTACATCTAGAGAAAAAGGACGAGGACGAGGACCAGGAAGACCTCCAGAGCCACTAGGTATTTACAATCCGCTAGTTCGCTTTGGAGGTCTTCCTGGTCCTCGTCCTCGTCCTTTTCCTCTAGATGTAACTGCCCAAGCTAGCTTCTGCAGTTGCAAAAGATTGCCCATCACTAGCTCCACTGGAGTCACTAGCTCCACTGAATTCAGATCCCTTTGACAAGGGGAATCCGAACTCTTCTCACCAATTGCAATTGACTGGTTGACTTCGGAGATAGAGAGTTGCATGGCGAATATCTCCGATGCGAGGTCCAGGAACTTCTGCTGTAAAGAGGAGCAGTTGTTCGTGGCATCCATGACCACAGCCTTTGAGCGGGTCCAGAGCATGTCAAGCTCCTGGGCCGCGTCGACTGTGGCCTTTCTTTGCCACTCTTGTTCCTTCATCTGCAACAAAATAAAGTCCGTGTTATATAATATAACAATTTGCAAAAGTACAATTCATGCAAGAACATAAAAAGTTACCTGCTGACGAAGCATAGCTGAGCTCTGTTCCTGCTCTTTTTTTTCTCGAGCTCCTTCATCTGAATAATGAACATAAAAATCGTTACATACCCGGGAGAGAGAATGCTGAGTAATAAGTGACAATAAATTCCAGTGTAACATATATTCAACAGAAACTAAATTTGTAGGAAAAATACATTTTCTTCCTGCTTTTTGCAGGTTTCTTCTTTTTTTACAAATTTCTCCGACAACTGAGAAATTTGTTTTTTTGACTGGTTTTGCATGGATGTCTTCAACTCAATCTGACTTTCAAGTTCTTCAAGCTATACCAAAGTGTAAAAGCAAGAAAGAAAACATTATCGCATATAACCATGAAATAATAAATTATTTTTGATGTTAAGACTTGTTATATGTATTTAATTCTTTTTATTCAAAAAATTGCAAATCTAAACCGATCCAAACCGCTTGTAATTGGATCGGATTTTAAAAAAATGGTTCATCCAATTCAAACCGCACCGCACATAAATTAAGCGTTCGGATCGGATGACTTTTTCTCTTAAAACCGAACCAAACCGCACCGCACCCATCTATACATGCCAACTCGTCAGAAAACATATACTTGTATCACTACATATTCAAAGATTTCTTACCCTCTTTTATGGTGATGAGTAGTATCATGTTCGGGATTGTTTGTCTCTAAAAGAATGTACTATGTGGATTGTCCCTTGTGAACTTTTATGTTGTATATTTTCGTAAACTCAACAAAGGAAATTATTGGATCGTAAGACGCACAAGAAATACAAGGGAATTAAAAAATAAATTATGTTGTTAAGGCCTAAGGGGAACATTTTATTTGAACCCTGTTTAATAAAAAGTTCATCTGGTTCTTGAGGTTAAAGAAAACTTGTGCGCATCAAGCCATGAATATTTTGGTACTGTTACATACTAATAAAAAGGAATGCATCTCATATCAGATAATCACACAGTCCAAACTCCAAGTCATTCCTAATGACTCTCTCCAAGCTTTAATTTATAGCATAAATTGCACTTAACAAGTGAAACATTAAGAATCTGAAAAATTAATCAATTAGCTCCAGTTGATAAAACTAAACAGCTATGGTTAAAGCGCGAATGTATCAAATTAACACCAAAACCATAGGATATGTTAGTATGTCACATGCAAATCAAATCTGATAAATCGGAGGAAAATTAACGGGAAAAAAAAAAGAACAGATGAATCTGGAAAACAAAGCACTAAGAAAGAAGGAGAGTTTTGGAGAGAGAAATTGAGAAGTATTAAAGATAACCTGAGGGAAATTAGAGCTCTGAGCCCAAACACTGCCGTCTTGGCCGACGATTGCGGCGGAGGAGAGGTGGTTGCCTTCAATTTCGCAGAGAAGGTGGTCATCGACGTAGGTTTGCCACGACGGCAAGCGGTGATCCGACGGCGAGAGTAGAGACGACGGCGAGAGTAGAGACGACGGCAAGCGGTGATCCGACGGCGAACTGCTCCAAGCCACGAACAGAGAAGCCAGCGAGGATGGGGACGACGTGCCGAGCTACCTGGGTTCCGGACAGGGGAAGAGGAAGAAGCGGAAGCGCTGAGAACCTGGAGACAGCGGCTACAAAAAACCTAGGGCTAAGATTTTGTCGATTTAGTTTGGGTCTTTAACTGCTTTTCTTTAGAGGAGCAAGAATGATCAAGACTCAAAAGAATTGGAGAAGACGAAGAACAATTTTTAATTTTTTGTTTTTTTAATATGTTTTTTTTTTTGTTGTTTCAATTATTTGAAATTATAAAATTAGGATTAATTGAATTCTAAAATTTGATTAATTTAAAAGGGTATTTTTGTCTAATCAAATAAAGAAAGAATGTTTAAATTTTTTTATAAAATTAAATAAATAAATATTTTTTATTTTTATTTAATTAAAAGGGTATTTTAGTAAAAGTTGTGATATACTATATATTTAAAAAAGAAAAAATTAAATGCTGACATGGAAAATAAATTCCACATGTTTTATTGTTATTTGTTCATATTTTAAAAGTATCGGTACGTATGAATTTATTATGGTACCGTAGCAATCACCTAAAATCTATATTCATATATATGATACAGAAAATTCATCTTTAATTTAATTTAAATTTGTCAAAAATGGTATTTTTTTTTGTAACTGAAATAAATTAAACAAAGAAAAACAAAACAAATAAAACAAGGAACTGCCTAAATAGAGGGACAGTCTCGTTCAAGACTACTCTTAAACTCCTCCCAAGGTGAAAGTAGCTCCACATGCGAAAGTTGTAACTTCATCGCCATCTTTGCCATAGTATCTGCCACCGTATTTGCATCTCTCATAATCAAACGAAAGTCAACCCGCCAATTCTAATGCATGATATCTCTTATTTTGAGCACCAGTGGATCAATAAACCCAAAAGCATCTTGAGTAACAAGATTAAATGCTTCCACACAATCCGTCTCACAAATAATGTCTCGTTGACCCACATCCCAAGCTAAGGCCAAGTTTCATGGGGATTAAAGATGTCATTATTCCTTGCTCGCCATATCCACCAAAGTCCCGAAAAGAACTTGAACGGATGCTCTCTGCTATGATACAAGAACCAGTTCTTCAAATCCAAAGGATGACAAGAAATATCCAACCTATGCCAGACAAGCTGAGCTTTTGGACAATCCCGAATACAATGTAAAACCGATTCCTGGCTAGAAAGACATCTTGGACACCTATCCGGTGACGACATCCCTCTTCTAAAGCGAAAACTTGCAGTAGGAAGAGCCTCCTTAAGACACAACCAAGCCAAAAACTTATGCTTTTCCGGAACAAGCTGACGCCAAAGCCAAAGCCAATTCTCCCGCTCCTCCCAACCAAACAGCTGCTTACACAACCACAAGTAATCATTGCGTGAGTCATAGACTTTGGCAGCAGACCCACTCCAATACCAACCCACTTTCGGACCTGCTTGTTCATCTGGATTGTAAGAGAGAATATTATCTTTCAGATTTTGAGATAAAGGAGAATAAAGAGTATCCAAATGCCACCTACCAACCGACCAAATATCCTGTATCCGGAGATTCGAATCAGAAATATGAACATAATCCATCTCATTAGATAACCGTCCTTCTCTCCTCCAGCTAGAAAACCAAAAATTCTGGTTCAAATCTCCAATACACCAAGCAAACTCATCCTTCAACACTTCCCAAGCCTTGCAAAGACACCTCCAAATGGGAGAGTCCTTGTTCTTAGGATAACTAAAATAGTCATATAGAGATGATCGATATTTGGCATCCAACAATTGGACCCATAGCTTGTTTGCCTGCTGGAAAAAAGTCCAAACTAGCTTTCCAAGAAGAGCAATATTTACACAATAAGGATCTCTAATCCCCAAACCTCCATATTTTTTTAGAGTAACCAGTACCTTCCAACTAACAAGATTCAATCCTCTTCCATCAACTTGTCCTTTCCAAAGAAAATTCCTCATCATAGACTCCAATTTACTAATGATTCCTTTGGGAAAAATAGAGACCTGCATCTGGTACGTGGGAATAGCAGCAGCAACAGAATTAACCAAGCAGAGCCTACCAGCCCGATTGAGTAAACTTCCTTTCCAGTCTGCTAGCTTACTCCGAATCTTATCCAGGACACCATTGAAAGCTGAACGAGTCACCCTAGAATGGCTAAGGGTAACTCCAAGATACTTGCCCAAGTCCTGGACAAATCTGATAGAGGATACCCCAGTGAAAACCTCTTTCCTTGTTGCAGAGACATTCTTGGAGCAAAGCGCTTTAGACTTCTCGACATTAATCTTCATCCTTTATTATGCTTCCTTCGCGCAAGAGTTTGAATATGAAAAAATCTTGTATTCCTATCCCCGAACCTTACCCACTGCTCTCTGGACTTTTGGAACCATAGGAGCTCTTCTTGCAATAGAGTATTATTATAATCATCAAGCAACTGTTGCTCTTTCTGACGCAAATAAATACTATCCACCACTTCCAAACGCTTTTGTAAATAATTAATCTGCTGCTCTAATTCACATTTCTTAACAAAAATGTTACCAAATACCTTCGAGTTAAACTCTAGTAAATTCTTCTGTACTTCCGAAAGCTTGCCATGAATTCCTCTATTACCAGACCACCATGATTGGTTCACAATATCCCTATACCCAGGATGAGTAGCCCAAGCAGCAACAAATCGGAAAGGTCGATTCCCTTTAGGCTGAGGACGACCTTTACAACGCACCAGAATAGGGCAATGATCAGACTGAAGCCTATTTAAAACTTCTGCATAAGCCTCTGGAAAGCTAGATAACCAACTACTATTTATACAGACTCGATCAAGCTTTTTTGCCACGTCAACATAATTTTTCACCCTCCTGTACCAAGAAAACCGCCTCCCAATAGTCTTCAAATCAAATAAACCACTATCCCCTAATGAAGTAGCAAACATGTCGGCTCTTTGATGAGAAAATTGACAGCCCTTAGATTCATGAGAAAATTTGACTTCATTAAAATCACCAAGAACAATCCAAGGTCCTTGAAAAACCATGGATTGTGCAACAAGATAATCCCAAAGGAGAACCCTTTTATTAAATTGAGGACTGCCATAAATACCACTACACCTCCAAATTAAATTATCAAAGTGAACCTCAACAGTAACACCATGATCAAAAGCATCAATGAACTTACAACAAACACCCTTCATAGAGGATAAAAACCAAATACCTCCCTTATGCCCTTCTGCTTCTACTATACCAACAGAGTGATATCCCAACCTTTCCCAAAATAATTTTAAATGCTGAAAAGGGGAGTGAGTTTCAACCACAATAAAGAAAACAGGTCTAAATTTCCTAACAAGTTCCTTACAATGCACCCGGGCTAACTTATTAGAAGCACCCCTAATATTCCAAACAATCATATTTAAACTATCCATAAATAATAGGGACAGAATAAATAAGAACATAAACTCTAAACAGAATCACCAACCTCAATAGGTGATTTGTCCTGCGGTATTGGCATACTCTGATCCTCAATAATTGCCACCTTTGGACCTCCTGACATTGCACCTGCCATGCTTCCATCTACTAAGGTTTCCTCCGTTGTGCCACCATTTTTATCAACTGGCGAGTTCTGCAAGGAGGAAGGCCGAGGACGCTTCCGTAGAGAAATTCCACGACGTGCAGGAGTTCTGCGCGATGGAGATGGCGCAATTTCATGTTTTTCTCGCTTCCCCATCCTAATGCCAATTGATTTGCCTCCATCACCATGCAAATTGGGCCTTGGAACCCTTCTCGAACCAAACTTGTGCTGCTTTCCATCTTGGTCCTTCAAACCTGATGACTGGCCCATTGTGAATTTTCCCTTACGCAGCACTTGTTGCCAGCCCTCTCCATCATCTATGCATGCCTCATTAACATGACTATCAGGCACGTGAGGAGCCAATGATTCCGTAACTACATCCTTCCCTTTAACAACTCCTAATTTCTCACCCAAATCACGAGCTTCTGATTTAGCCTCTTGTTGAATCTCATGATTGTTGTGTGGCACTAATGTCGGGGCTTCATTATTTTTTCCATCACCAAAGGAATTTTCGTTTCCTTCCAAGGACTCCTTCTCCATGCACAACAATTTATCATGCCCATACCGTGCACAAGTAGCACAAATCAACTGTAAACTCTCGTACTCCACTTCATAAGTCACACCCTCCACTATAATATGTTTGATTACAGGCAACTCAAGATTAATTTGAACACAAGCTCGGACATATTTTCCTCTTTCTGCAAGCTTAGTAGCCAAATCTACTTTCACCGGAATTCCTATTGCAGAAGCAATTCGCAGCATTGCTTGTTCCTGGTAGCACCAAATTGGAAGTCCCGAGACTCGAATCCATACCAGCGTTGATCCAAAGAATTTTTTGCATGGCCTAAAATCCACATCCCATGACTTTACTGCAACATAGTGACCATCTATCAACCACGGGCCACCAAGAATGACTTTCTCACGATCCGCAGCAATATCAAATTTAACCAAAAAATATCCAAACCCCACATCCAACAAATCAAACCCTCCTTTGATGCGCCATACTATCCGAAACTTATGCATGAGAGCCGTGTAGCCATATGGCATGGCCATCTTCCTCACCGTGTTTCACCCTCAACCGCTCGCCCCCGCTCTCTCCTTCTCTCATTCTCCTTGAGTACGTCAGAGATGAAGTGAGATTTGATGATGAATAGAAAGGCAGATTTGGATCGGGATAAGGAGACATGATTTTGTGCGTGTATATATATTAGAGTTTCTTAAAATCACGGTTAGGACTTAAGGTTAAGGAGACAACAATAAAAATGAATAATATTATATAATTAATAAATATTATCATTTTAAACCAACAATAATTTATATTTGTATTTTTTAAAATTCATATATATAAGTTAATAAATAAATTTATTAAAAATAATTTAATATTTATACTTATCAAATGATGAACAAAATTATTAACCACTGCTAATTCCAAAAGTTTATCAATAAAAATTATTTTATTTATCCGATGCCTTCAATCTCTTGATAACTGAAAAAAGTTTATTTTTCTAATTTGATCTTTTGTGGATACTTTTGATCAGATAGTGAGGTTTGACTTCATCAGCAATGGTAAAATCCAAGGTTTGAAATCAATTAACCATAAAATTTTTAACATTTTATCTCTTGACACTTGTTTTTATGTAATTATCAGTAATATTTATTTATTATTATATACTGTATCCTCAATTACTTGAATTTGAATCACTCATTGACCACAAAGTCAATATAATGAATATATATTGTGAAATTAAAACTTATTTGAATCACTCATGGATATATTTGAAGGGAAGGCATGCAAACTTATGAATAAAATCAGTATATTATTCTTTGAATCTAAGAGAAAGAGAGATGAATTTTTATTTTATTTTATTTTACTCGTTTAAATTTCTTTAGTACGGTATAATTGATAAAATTTTGAATACGAAAATATTATGAAAAAAGAAAAAGATAAGCTAAAGTAGTCAACAGTAATAATAAAAACAAAGATAATATCGTATATAACATATTAATCATATTGCATGATTATTAAATAATTTGAAGGTAACTACCATAAAAGAAAAAAAATAAATATGTTTTGTTAATAAAAAAGAAAAAACAAATTCAAACTATCCTAATTTTTTAAAATTTTAAAATAAAAAATACAAATAGTTGACTTGAGTTGACTTATATTGTATTTGGTTCCGACTTTTTCTAAAACTATTCCCTTAATTAGCATTAAAAGAATCAAATCCTCAATTAATTATATATATGCAAACTCTAACTATTCACACACACACCCCCAAAAAAATGGAGGATATGATAAGATGGATGCTTCTCATATTATTCTCACTTATTTTTATTGCAGAAGCACGTCTCGAAAGCAAGATTTTCAATGTTAAAAGCTATGGAGCAGTTGCTAATGGCAACACTGATAATAGTGTGGTAATTAAGAAACCATTTGTTCACTTCTTCCTCCCTTAGCTTTTATTTTATTTGTTCTTGATCTCTTATATATTATCTCCTTTATTCCAATATTCTAAAGTTAAAAAAAAAAATTGGTTTTTGGGTATACACATATTAGTCTTATTTTATTTTGTTTAGGTTGTATAATTTTTAGAGAAATGATCATATCTTTGGCACAAAAATCAATTGTGTAGTAAACTTCACAGTGAAATTAATAGTTGAGAGCCGTTGAATGTTTTGAATGATTTGACTAAATTTTCATAACTTAACGTAAAGTTGACTGTACCTGAGTTTTCACTACAGTCATTATCCTGTTTATTCAAAAATCAATCTCTTTTAAAAAAATTAAAAAAAAAACTAAAATATGACTATTATATGCCACCTCTTATATATTGAAAAAGTATAAAAATGTTATTCTATTATTTTCAACTATATTTGTTCTAATATCTATTTATTTATATACATATGTAGGCATTTTTGAAAGCATGGAATGATGCATGCAATTGGAATGGAAAGGCACAAGTTTTTATTCCAAAAGGAACATATATGCTGAATTCAATTGTGTTCAAAGGGCCATGCAAGGCTTTGAGGATGGGTTTTGTGATCAAAGGGATTTTGAAGGCACCACCATATCCATCTTTATTCAACACTGATAAATGGATAGGTTTTTTGTATGTTAACAAACTCACATTGAGTGGTGGTGGCACATTGGATGGTCAAGGAGCTTCTTCATGGCCTCACCATAATTGCAACAAGGATCCACATTGCCCAACTCTTCCTATAGTATGTATATAACTTTTTTTTTAATTATTATTATTATTATTCTTAATATTTTATTTCTGTCACCTTTCAATGTATTTACTAAGTTTAATTTGATTCATTCATATATCTTGCTTAGATAGGAAAACATCATAAGTATTCATCATTCTTTTGATTTGGCTTTTAATGTGAGTTTATGACAATTATAGTTTCCGGCTTTAATTTGTTGAACACATAATACATTAATTAATTAGTAATTACTGTTCACTAAGGAATAATTTGTGGAACAGAAAAAAAAAAAGTGAATTCTTCTCATTTAATATTTTATGACATTTTTGGATGGAAACAATCATATCTTTTTTTGCTTAAAAGAGAAAATTCTCTTTCCCACCCAATAAGTAGTGTTTAGTATTATGTTCATATATGATACAGAAAATTCATCTTTGATTTAATTTAAATTTGTTAAAATGGTATTTGATCATGATTTTGTGTCTGTGTATATATTAGGGTTTCTTAAAATCACAGTGACGACTTAAGATTAAAGAGATAAATATAAAAATGAACAATGTTATATAAACAATAAATATTATTATTTTAATTTGGATCAATATTTGATCAGCAATAATTTATGTCTATATTTACAGGAAAATACATAAAAAATATATAATTTATACTTATATTTATCAGAATTTGCACGTATAAATTAGTAAATATATTTGTTGAAAATAATTTAGTATTTATACTTGTTAAATAATGGCCAAAATTACTAACGGATAGCCTCCAAGAATTTCTCAATAAAAATGATTTTATTTATCTGATGCCTTCAATATCTTGATAAGTGAAAAAGTTTATTTTTTCTAATTGATCTTTTTCAAACCGGTTTATGAAATTGTTGTTAGCAAAATGTTATATTTTATAATGATAATGACATTGTACTTCTCTTTTCACTTTTGTGGATCAGACAGTGAGGTTTGACTTCATCAACAATGGTAAAATCCATGACTTGAAATCAATTAACCCTAAAGGTGGACACTTTATGATATTTGGAAGTGAAAATGTGAAATTGGAAAGGCTAAAGATATCAGCACCTGGGGATAGCCCTAACACTGATGGCATCAAAATTGGTGAATCCAATAATATAAACATCACAAGTGCTACTATAGCCACTGGTGATGATTGCATTGCTATGATTTCTGGTGCTAAGAACATTACCATCTTTGGTGTTCATTGTGGCCCTGGCCATGGAATTAGTGTTGGAAGCCTTGGAAAAAATGATGGAGAAAAAGATGTTCAAAACATTGTTGTGAAGAATTGCACATTTAATGGTACTAGTAATGGCCTTAGAATCAAAACTTGGGCTGCTTCTTTGAGTAAACCTCTTAGGGCTTCTAATTTTCTCTTTCAAGACATTTTCATGGATAAAGTTTTTAGTCCTATTATCATTGATCAAGCTTATTGTCCAAGTCATGGTTGTAGCAATCAGGTTAGTACCTCTTAACATCTTTTCTTTTTTGTTTTTGTTTACATTGAAAAATTATCATCATATTGTTGCTAAAACTGAGCCTAAGATTTTATTTTTGTCTTTTTAAGGTGGCTTCAAGTGTTCAAATCAGTGATGTGACATACAAGAACATTAAAGGAAGTGGAAGTTCTGAGATTGGAGTAGAATTGAATTGCAGCAAAAGGAAGCCATGCCAGAACATAACAAGGGTGGACATAAATTTGTGGCCTTATGGTGGCAAAGGACAACTCAAGTCTTTGTCTTCTTTTGTCAATGGTGCTTGTTATGGCCAACAGATTCCCCCATCTTGTGTTGGTTAAAAAAATAATAATAATAATTGCACTGATTAACTTTGGTTTTTCTTCCTTGTTATGTTGATGTAAACATTTATTCTTGGTTCTTGAATAGAAAGTGTACCAGTTACAATTGGCTCGTTTGTTTAAATTTTTTACAACAGAAAGTTATTTTTTAACATGAGAGATT
>NC_029786.2:336504-340087 GCF_000816755.2 Arachis ipaensis | reverse complement strand
ATTTCTAAAAGGAAAAAAAAAAAAAAAAAAGATTTTATACATTTTTAATGAAGTAGATAAAAGCATACTCTATAATACATACATCTTTTTTGTTACAATATGCAATGTTGTTCAACAAAGTAACACACTTGAATACAAACACATACATTCAGAATTATGCACCATTAATACATGTGCTTTACTTTAACTTCACTAACAATGATTAACTGCTGAAAAGAATTTCATTCTTTCTTCATATTGCCAAGCATTTACAGCTAATTACATTGGAAGCAGACATTAATTTGGGAATGGAAGAACCAATCATAACTCTCTTTCCAATATTTCCCAAATCACCAACATCAATAACCACAGTGCTAAGTCCTCTGCCAACAACGAAAATGGTCTTACCAACTGCAACAACCCGGCATGGAGGCCTTGTAAGCAGCGGCGAAAATCTTCCAACGGGCAACCATTCCTGCCTCTCCTTATGCCACATCATTAATCGCGTTCCCGAACTCTCATCCAAAACATAAAGGACTCCATCAACAACAACTGCAGGACCGCTCCATCCTGATACCAGCTCAGTATCGGCATGCTGCCATGTGCCATTCGACGGATCATATACAACGCCATACACGCGGTGAGTTACCGGAGATTTGCCGCACCGGATGTATATCTTCCCATCCATCACTACAGAATCTTCTATTTCGGGAACAATATTGGGATCTCTATGAGATATCCAAGTATTTGTGCAAGGGTCAAAAGTATCCCAAGAATGAGGATCACTTGAATTTGAACCTATTCCTCCAATGGCATATAACTTCTCACCTAAAACTTCAGAAGCAAAGTAGCACCTGAAAAAGTTTTTTTTTTTAGGTAAAATAACAAAGTGATTTATTTTTCCATGGTAGGTGGGGTTAAAAGTAAGATGGATAAAGACAAAATGTAAATTTCAAATTTGTAACTTACAAACATATTAAGTTCTTACTTTCAACATATATACGATACCAATATTGTGGTTTTGTTATTGTGTTTTTGGTATTGAAAATTCCCCAAAACTAAAGTAATTATGATATTCTCCCTAATATATACTACAAAAAGCTAAATAGACGGTTCATGCTACCAATGCTGATTATCTTATTTTGTAAAATATCGACTTTTTTAGCTTTCAAAAAAGGATAGACATGAATACATGATCAGGATTTATACCTAGCAGTTGACAAGGAAGCAGCTTCAACCCAAGTGTTTGTGGAAGCATCATAAGAATAGGCCTCATCAGTAGCATCTTCAGACCACCCACAACCTCCAAATAAGAATAGTTTATTTCCTAAAGCTTCAAATCCCATGCCTTTTCTCTTCAACATGCGAGGCGGAAGTCCCGGAATAAGCTTCCAAGATCTTCTTGATGAGTTTGGATCCAAAACATAGCAGCAAATCCGATCTTCTAATTCGCCCCTGCACAAAGCATAGATCCAGGTCTCATCAAGTTTGTGCTTTCGGCGATATTGATACCACTCTTCACTGCAAACTAAGTCCCTCCATCTCTTTGAGACACACTTCAGGACCGAATGATGTTTTCTAGGAATTCGTGCCAAGCAGCAAAGAGATATGTCATCTGGAAGACCAGCAATGAGCGTTGAAGTAGTGGCTTCTGCTTCATTGGCATCAGTTAATGATTCTTTACTATCATCCATATGCTCCACTGGAATTAATGCAGAGGACCTGAAAAGAAAGGAAAAATGTTAATAAAGCCACGACTCAAATCTTAAGTTCATATGCTCGGTTTCTCTTCAACTTCTACTAATTTGAGGGTATATTACCAAATACAACAAAAATCTTTTCAATATGATTCTGAACTGAAGCTTAAGTCAAGGGTGAAGTCCTGAAGACACATTCAAATACATATTCAAGAGCAACCAGGTTCATACATTTTAAAGGATTGACATTCACAATAAGGACAGGTCACAATCATATTATTAGGCCTTTGACCTCACACAGTCACGCAAACAGCTCAATATAACCCTAAAGAAACAGCTAGCAAGATGAACTACCTGAAAGCCAACTGCACTACATAACACATTGAAGAATAAAATCATATGCTTAAAAAAGTTGAGTAAAAAGAGAAAGAAAGATATTTTGTACCATGTGATCCTATATTATGTGTATCCCCACCATGTTGTCACTATCCACCACAGAATGTAAATGTATGAGACTTAAAAAGGTTGGCGAAAGCTGATATTTCCTAATCACATTCAAGATGAATAGCTAATCCCCCATTTCACAGGCATCATAAATCATAGTTAAAATGGACAACGATGCAGCCAATACCGGAGACACAAACTTCTTTTATCAAAGGTATATCACAATACACTTTAACTTCAAGCAAAATATTATCATCCAATATAAGTAGGATAAGAGAACAACAAATTGCCAGACTATATGTATATACCATGTGTAAACTTAGGCATGGTTAAGGAAAAGGGTAAGCCATCAAAGTACAATCACATGCTTAATCTTTTTCAGCGTTTCAAAATCTAATTCCTATGTAACAACTATGGCCCTAAATAGCCCAAAGTAGTACAATTTATAGCAATGGAATTAGTTACTGAAGGAATTAGTATAAATAGGATAATAGGAACTAGGAAGTGAATTAGAGGATAGTTGAACTCTCTTCTCCTGGTTAATCTTCTTTCAATTTGTATAATTCTCCCCCAAATTCCCCAATAATCCTACCCTAAATCTTATACTCATTACAATGGTGCTCCCCTTGAGCATCAAAACATTGTCCCCCGCAAAAAGAAGTCAGCTTTATTAGCAAAAAGGGTCAAAAGGGGAAAAATCAAAATAAAAAACAAAATCAGAAGCAACACAAGCACAGCTAAGAAAAATTCATGCATTTGCAGTTTGCATAGACCATGAATTAATTAGATACCCTGTGCATTGCAATTCTAGATCTTAAATAAAAAAGTTAGCTTCGAGAATTTTCGTTGGTTATTACAGAAAAGTTTCTAACTTGCAAATAAATGCAGAATAATTTGTGAGATGTAAATCGAGTACCATACGAGCTAAATATTAAAAATTGAAAAAATAAGAACGAAACTGCGGGGAGAGAAGAATGGTAGGTGTGAAGATGAACTCACCGGAAGGGAGCTAGGGATTCGTCTCAGAAAAGTGCATAACAAAAACACGACAACAATTTCCACGCAAGCAATTCCGAGAGACATTTATAGTTTCTTACTTTCTTCAACCACCATTTTTTTTTTTTGTTATAAATTGGATAATTGGAAGTTTCTTACTTTTTTTTTAAGCAGAGAAAGAAACTATAAATAAATAAACGAAAATTTTTTGCTGATTTTCTTTTGTTAAATAAATAATAACAATCTATAATTGGGTGTAGCTTGCATATAAATACATTAAGAGTCACTTTGAAAAATTTTAAAAGTAATTTTTTTGAGCTTTTGACTTATGAAAAGTATTAGTATTAATGTTTAGTGTAATTTTTAAAATTAAATTGTAATTTTCTAAGAAATTATTTAGAAACTTATAGAGAAATTAAAAAAAATGACTTCTTTCATAATACTACTATTTTTTATTTATAAAACAA
>NC_029786.2:328788-336377 GCF_000816755.2 Arachis ipaensis | reverse complement strand
AAAACAAACACTTTTAAAATTGAAAATTCAAATATAAAATAATTTATTTATAAGTTACTTTTAATATAGTCATTTATTGTTTAAGCTATTTTTTATAAAAATAACTTAATTAAGTTGTTTACCCAAATTCGAGATAAGTATTAAAGTCAAACAAAAATACTCTAAATTTCTCTTACATAAACTCTCAAATAGAATAGAGTGTGTAATATGCACACATTCTTTTTTTCTTCATTGTATTAAACTATTTTCTACCATCAGAAGTAAATCTTCCAACCAGACAACCTTATGCCTTAACTCAAATGAAACTGTTTCAAACTGACATCACATTACTTTCACTGTTGATAAAACACAATTGCAGAATAGCTCATGAAAAATTGAAAATTTTCCATGGTCTGTTGCCACTGCAACTGTGTCAAATAAAATCTTTGCAAGTAATCAAACAAATTGGTCTGGGTGGTGTAGTTGGTTATCACGCTAGTCTCACACACTAGAGGTCCCCGGTTCGAACCCGGGCTCAGACAACCTTAATCTTTTTACCGGTTCTGCTCTGTTGAGAATTGAGATTCTCTGTTATTTTTTCCTCTTGTTTTTGTTCTATTATTTATTTGTTTTTACTTTTAAGTTTTAATCCTACACTTTCTGCATCTTTCTGTCACCACAACAATGCAAGAACAACTCTTTTCACTCGCACACTGCACCCTACCTGTGTCCAGATTCCCAAACAATGCAACTCCTCCAAATTTTGCAACTTTTCAACAATCCCATCACTCCTCCAAGCTCAGTTTCAATGTGGGTCTCAATCATTTGCTTCAAAAATCTAATTTTTTTCAAAGCGTACCTGGTTTGATGAGTAGCTATGATGGTTATGTGGGTGTAGTAGCAGAATGTGGTCCCTTTAATGGAGAAAGTGATGTTGCCGATTGTGATGATGGGTTTTACATAAGAAGGTGTGTTGAGCTTGCAAGAAAAGCTATTGGCTTCACAAGCCCCAATCCAATGGTGGGGTGTGTTATTGTGAAGGATGGGAAAATTGTTGGTCAAGGGTTCCACCCTAAAGCAGGTCAACCGCATGCTGAGGTATGAACCTTCTCAAAATTTTCCCTTTTATTTGTTTGAATGTAATATTACTATATTATTTGTAAATTTTTTTTTGTGCATCTTTTTACAATGTATTGTATGTTAGATTCTCTATATGTTTTATTGCATTGGTATTTCAATCTAACATGTATAAGGATTAAGAAGCCTAATTTGAATTCAAATGATTTTCTTGTGAACATAAGAATATATTTGTATTTGTGACCATAGTTTTCATATAGTTATGATTAGAAAGAGAATTTGTAAATTTGTAACTCTTCATCAAGGTTTAGAAAATAGAAAGAGAATGCCTTTGATGATGATTATGCTGAGAAAGTAGATGTGAATTTTCAGGTGTTTGCCTTGAGAGATGCTGGCGATTTGGCGGAGAATGCCACGGCTTATGTGAGCTTAGAACCTTGTAATCATTTTGGAAGGACTCCACCTTGCACTGAAGCTTTAATCAAAGCCAAAGTGAAAAAAGTGGTGGTTGGGATGGTGGATCCAAATCCCCTTGTGGAATCCAAAGGGTTGGCTAGATTGAGAGATGCAGGTATTGAAGTTGTTGTCGGTGTAGAGGAAGAGTTATGCAAGAGCCTTAACGAGGCCTTTGTTCATCGCATGTTAACCGGAAAACCTCTCCTTACATTGAGGTAATTTAAATCCTCTTTTTGCTTATCATTAATGGTTTTGGTTCTGCTTTTCTAGAGTTGAATCTAGTTAGAAATAATTCTGCAAAACAGATTATGATATAAAGTGATTTATATTTGGTAGTTTCTCTAAAAGCCATCTAAAAAAAATTGATTCCTTCAAAAATCAATTCTGGAAGCCATAGTTGATTTTGCAAAAATTGCAAAAATCGATTTTCCATCCTCCAGAATTGTTTCTAACCTGTCCAAACATGTTTCCAAACACACTTATTCAGGCACATTTGTTCTGTTGGTGCACATTGAAGTTTTGGTTTTAGCATATAATGATATATATTTCATAGCATTGCCTTTTCTGATTTGCAGATATTCTCTTTCTGTCAATGGGAATTTTTCAGACTTACTTGGAGATGGAGTTACAGAATGTGGTGGATACTATTCACGTTTATTGCAAGAATATGATGCAGTGATACTTTCCTCTTCCTTATTCAGTGGGAACATATCAATACCTGCATCTCAAGAACCTGGAGCAAATCAGCCGCTCCGGATTGTAATACATAAGGATTCTAGTTCTTCAAATGAAATTCCACTTGCTGTCAATGAAGTTACTGATAAAGTGATAGTTTTTACAGATAATGGAACAGCAAGCGCTCTAGAACTGGCCAAAAAAGGAATTGAAACCGTCATTTTGGATCATATAAATCTAGATGTGATTCTGGACTATTGTAATCGACAAGGGATGTGCAGTGTTCTGTTAGATTTGAGGGGAAATTCCAGTGAGTTTGAAGAGCTTGTTAAGGAGGGAATTCAGAAGAAAAACATTAGTAAATTTATGATAGAAATTTTGCCTATTTGGAATAAAAGTAGTGAGACAGATCCTCTAATACCGGTAAAAAGGTTAGATCAAGGAATCCAAGTGGAAAATTTAAAGTCCAAGTGTTCAGATCAAAATGTTATAATTGAAGGACATTTTAAATTTTAAGTAATTGGGAATTCTGAATCAACTAGTTTGATCAAGGTTTGGATGCCTATGAACTCTCCCCTATTTATTTGCTATGTATGATTTGATGTGAATAATTCAGGTACTTCATTTGAGCTTACTTTCACATTATTTCTGTGGAGTGTAAAATAGCCAATTATGTAATTTCAATGTTTTTTTCATGAACAATGATGATAGTGAAGATACATGGAAATAATACCACTGTCAATAATCCTTCATCTTTGTTATTCAATTTTTTTAATGCATGTACACAATTCTGTGCAATGAAGAGGGTTGCTTTGGCATGTCAGAATAGGGTTGCTTTGAGATATTTTTCACAAAGTCGGGTCTTTAATTTATGATATAGACCCCCCAAAAAAATACTTGTATACTATTAAAACACATTTAATGATTATTTTAGTAACTTCCGCAAACAATTGTAAGACACTAAGACTACAGGGAGTACTGTATTTCAAGGTTTACAAATCAAACAGAACCAACCTTGGAAAAAATGATCCTATCGTATCAAGTTGTAGTGATTCAACAATTGCTGATATACAAGCCCAGAGAAAGTAAATGGCTATAAGTAACTGGTTTGTATAAATAATCAATATTCCATAAATACACTGAGAACCAAGTTATATGTACATGGATTATGATATATACAGAGTTGAAGAGTCACTTCATAAGTAGAATACATCATTAGAGAGCACAACTTTGCCCTATTTTCAAAATTTTGTAAGTATTGCATAACTAATGTGAGTAATTACATAACATGAAGCATTCGTGACCAATCAGCTTTGGCTTCCAAGTAGTGTACAGAGGCACCTCATAAGCAAAAGTTGGAGAGATTCGTGGAAAGTTTCCCTTTAAACTAGGAATTAGGCCAGCCATTTGGTGAATGCTCCTTCGTGTGGCCGCTCTGGGAGTGCTTCTTTGCCTTCTTTTGCTTTGCAACAAGTTGAGTGTGGATTAAGTTTTCAGCTTCAATTGATTCTTGGATGTCGTTATGGGCCTTTTGGCACAGAGCATCAAGTGCAAGCATAGGAAATGGCTCCTCTATAAGAACTCCAACCTGCATTAATCATGAATCAATCCATCAATCACTTTTTAAGTTTGGATTTAGGGCAGTTCAAGAAAAATTGATTCAGCAATGTTTCTTTGGCAGCTGTATGCAAATTCAACTAGAATTGGTTTAGATTAAAGACTCTACATTTCTGGTTTTATACATGCAAAATTTAATCTAGAAAAATAAGTTGAAACAAAAAACACACCCTTAAATTCACCTCATGAATTACAGAGACAAGAAAAAATAAACAAATGTGAAATAGCCTTAGAGGTCAATTTTCTCTGAACCATACAAACTTGCAGAACAACATCATTTTGAAATATAAACTAGTCGAGGTAAAGGAAGGAAAATACTTCTTCAATGCAGAACAAAGAAGCAGCACTAATGAAGGTAGCAGGAACCACCATCCAATGACAATCATCCCAAAGTATGACAGGGAGCGTTAAATGCCACAGGACAAGAAACCTTGACGTCAAGCGAGTATATGATAGTGGAATGGGAATACCCATAAGTTGTTCACAGATGCCAATCCCGTCTTGGAAACAAGAGATCTTTGATTCCTGTAAGGCAATAAGACAAGTGGCATACAAAATAAGGGATTGCTAGTGTGCCATGTACCATGATATAGGAAAGGTTAAACTCTCTAACAGAGAGGATGGTACACATCCGAAATATTGCCACCTAATTACCAAGCAGTCACATAACTTACTACTTCAATTTTTGACATTGGAAGTAAAATTTTTACAATTTTATCTTTGCATTCAACATCTACTTACTAAAAAAGGCCAACAATTCTGATAAATGCCTACCAATGCACTTCTTCTGGCATCCTCCAACTTTAGCAGATGAATGCTTTGAGATATGAAGTCAACAATGCACCGAGGTCTATGTTTCGAATTAATCACTATAGCTAGATCATCTACTTCTAGCACATGCTGAAGATCACTCCTAACATCTGAACCATACAACACATGACACTGCATTCAAATCATACACAATGTGAGTTTCCTGACTAGATCAATAATAAGCCAAAAATTAGTGGGAATTAAAAATATGGAGCTATTCTAGTATTCTGACCTCAAGCATCTAAAAACCCAAACCTACATGCCTTCAACAGAACCTCAAAAACTATCCTTTACATTACCATGGCAAACATCCCAACTTGACTGAAGCTCAACAAATGAAAAAACCATTTTGACCTCCACCAACTCACCACCAATCTTACCAACACAACTAACAAACCTCACAGACCACCATCACAATAGTAATTAAGAGTAATCTAAACTTGATGAAAACCCAACTAAGACAAAGACGGTTCCAACCTTAAGCACAACAGGAAATGCCATGATGTACTGCAAAAGTGCCTTCTTGAGAGGCAAATCCGAAGGACTCTCAACAACAGCCATAACCTGCGTAGCAAAATCGTGTGCCCCAGCAATGACCTTGGTCCATGCCTTCTTCCCCTCCACAAATCTGTACTCAGGAATGAAACCCACATAAACTTGCAGTTAGTTGCATCAGTTGTTCCACAATCACTGCTATAGTAGATTGTGTTGAATGACAAGAGTATATAATATATACCACACAATTCAGAGAATGAAAAGAATACTATACAACAATAATTTGTGCATGTAATTATTTGGCAAAATCACCATGTGCCATTCAAGTTAAACCTCAAAGGGGCAAGCATATCCCTCCATTTTACTCCATCGAACAACCTCCTTTAGCCAGAACTTTTTTGTCCCAATTTATTCAAATCAAATTTGTTCATGCAAGTTAACCCTTAGACTATTCCATTTGACAACCAAAACAACCATGGTGTTTTTCACAGCAACACTGAAATCTCCTCCTTTTTCTCCCCTTGTTTTTTACGGTTATAGTAGCATTGCTTTCCGAAAATTGAAATTCAACAACTAAAGACTTATCCCAATTGACGAAATCAGCTACAGAATCCAACGATACAATATCATAAATCAAGTAATTTTCACTTGAGTAAACAATTCTACTACGAAGCAGGAAAGTATAATTTTTTCTTTCACACCATTATCTGAAATCTGAGTAGCAACCTTGCGTATGAAGCCTCGGTTCGGAAAACGAGGAGGAGGGCCAGGGCGGGTGCGGTGAGCTGGTAAGGCAGAGAAGAAGCCCTGAGAACCGGGAAATACTCCGGGAGCAGGAAGTGTGCGGAGACGGCGGAGTTGTAGGCGGCGATAGCGGCGGCGAAGGTTGTGAATGCGAGGACTGGAGGGAGCAAAGAGAGGACGACACGGGAGGAGAGGGTCGAGAGGAGGTGGCGGAGGTGGCGGAGGGAGGAGCGGTGCTGGAGCCACTCGGTGTGGGTGTAGAGTCCCCTCTTCCTCTGCATGCCACGCTCTTTGACGGCGTCGGCCCAGTCCGGCAGCGAGAGGAAAATTGAAGTTAGGGTTTGTGAAAAAGGAGGATCCTTTGATGGGTCTTGTGATTGGTTTTTGAGAGAAGAAGATATGGTGAGGTTGAAGGAGAGAGGTTTGGGGTTGTGATGGTTGAGGTGGTTGCATTTTGGGGTGAATTGGGAATAAAATTTGGTAGTAGTGGTGGTGGGGTTTGTGTGGTATTGGTTCATTGGAAATGGCGGAGGAAGAAGATTGATGAAGGGTGGGACTATGAATATGAATATGTGAGCATGTTGTGTTTGTGTTAATGCCTCAATGGTTTGTGTGAATGTGTTTCTGTATTTCGTCTCCAAAGACACAGCATAGTTTGGTTTTGTTTGATGAAGAAGGGTGTGAGAGTGAAGAGTAGGTAGTTACTGTTGGTTAGTAGTTTCAGTGGTTAGGTGTGTGTGAAATAGAGAGAGGATGGGGGTAGTTTGGTTTGAGAGGCTGTTAAATGTTAATTGCTATGGAACACACATGTCATTTCTCTAGAAAAGTATAAACCAAATTCTAGAGAAACTTTTAGTGTCTTTATTCATAGATAATTATAGTGTTACTCAAAATGATTGATTTCTTCACTAGACATATACATATTCTAAGTGTGAGTGATATGTTAGTGCACTAATATGTTTTTAAAGCAAAACACTAATTTAATAACTAGAAAGAAATCAATAACATGGAATCAATTTCTTTTTAGGGTATCCATGTGTTGACTTGGTGGTATAAAATTATAGGAAGTAAGTAGAGTTTAAAAATCAAAAGAATTTAGAGAAATGATAAATAGGTCTTTGACTTTTTAAAATGTAGATATTTATATTTTTGATGATTTGAAAATACATTTAAGTTTTTAATTTTTTTTTTAAATTTAGACATATCGATTTTTAGGTCTAATTTATTCTATTTTAAAAATTTTCTCATCAGGTCAGTATAACGAAAATCATGTTTGATTTTTTTTTGTTAGGTCTGCTGGTCCCAAATGAACAGAGAGAACGATGTATTTAAATTTTGAGAAAGTCAAAAATTTTAATATATTTTCAAATCGTTGAAAATTTAAATATCTACAGACTTTAAAGGTCAAGAACTTATTTGTCCTCTTCTCAATAATTGAATAGACTTCTATTATATAACTTGCCAATTTCATGAAGTAAATTAGTAAAGTAGTCTACATAAAATAGATTCCATATTTCCATTCATTCCATCAAATCCCTCCTATTTTATTCCATCTAATTCTAAGTTGGGACGTATAAGATGAAGTGAAAAACTGAAAACCATATATTACTCAAACAATGTGATAATTATAAACCAATTTAGTTGGACTCCATCCCATCCTCTTAAGATAATTTATTTTACTTAAATTTTTTGAAAAAAAAATTATTTTATATGTTAAATTATATTTTAACATTTAC
>NC_029786.2:311206-327732 GCF_000816755.2 Arachis ipaensis | reverse complement strand
CTCTTAAGATAATTTATTTTACTTAAATTTTTTGAAAAAAAAATTATTTTATATGTTAAATTATATTTCAACTTTTACTTCTAAGCATACATTTTAACAAATATATTCTAAACAAAAAAAACATATATTTTACTATAGAACTCTTTTAAAATTATTTTATTTATTTTAAATTTTAAATCATAAACTATAAATTTTTAATCTTTTATTATAAATTATAAACATTAAACTCTAAAATTAATTACACATACTTTCTCTTGTAATATAATAAAGTCACCAAAGCAACTATAATATAAATAAACGGTAAATAAAATTCAATAATTCCATTAAAAAGTCTTAAATCCAGAAGGTACATAAAACAAAAAGTTATTAAATAAAGAGTGAATATTCGATTCGATTTTTTACAATGATTTCGAAAGGACAATGAGATTTTTGACAAAAAAAATATTTAATTTGATTCTTGATCTTTGTTTTTTTGGGATTGATTAGCTATGTGTAAAAATTTTTTTTGGCACAAAGCCTAATCAATACGATAAAAATAAAGTTTAGAAATTGGAATGAGTATTTTTTTTTGAGAAAAGGATAAATAGGTTCCTGGTCTTTTGTTCTGCGGATATTTTCGTTCTTGACCATTGAAAAATACTTTTAAGTCTTTGACCTCCACAAAACTTGGACGGATCAGTTCCTGACGGAGACATTTGGACAGATCAGTCCTGACGGATGCATTTGGACGGAGGGACTGATCCGTCTAAATTTTGTGAAAGTGAAGAACTTAAAAGTATTTTTTAATAGTCAAGGACAAAAATACCTGCGGGACAAAAGTCAGGACCTATTTATTTATTTATTTATTTTTTCCAAAACCTAATTGTCTTTTAAAATAATTGTCGAGGGCTATTTAGAATTTTTTCATTTAAATAAATATATTATCTTCTTCGTTTTTACTTTGATAGTGGTAATGGCAACAAACAAACAATAACGAATAACCCAAGTGCCGAACCTGGAACAGAGTTTGAAGCTTGAAGCTTGAAGTTAGAGAGAAGCGAAGAAGATAATCGCATTGGATCTGATCAAATTGAAGAAAAATGAGTTTGTTGAGTCCAAAAACGGAGAAGCTGGTGAAAAGGGTAACCATTGTTGCAACCGTCACCGCTTCCTATTTCCTCTTGACCGCTGATTATGGCCCTCAGCCTAACGCTCTCGACCCTGTGTGTAATCTCTCTCTTTCTCTGATTCAAAAGCTTTAATCTTTACCCTTTTCTTCTTTATTGTTATTATTATTGGATAGATGTTCTAGTTTTTCCCATACTTCTCAGTTGATTTTCTGGTTTATGGGCTATTACTTATTAGTTGCAAGTTTCATGGCTGCAATTTGGAATTTTTTTTTTGTCTCAAACAAAGGTCAAGTTAGGTCATCTAATTTGGTGTTGGTTATACCTATTGGATGAATGCTGGTTTCAATTTGAAACTTTATTCAAAATCTACTGGTGAATTGGGGGTTGGACCACCATGATTATTCTACTGGTGCATGGTTCCCTTCTCAAAAACTATTCAAATAATCAAATATCAATACTTTCATTTTTGCAAGTACATGCAATTGCTTGTGGATGAGCTGTAAAATGTTGCACTAATAACTAACTTTGTATATTAGAAACTATGGCCTTGCAATAGAGATAAGTATGTGCCTTTTCTAGTTAGAATGCTGTTTCTAGAACCTCTATTCTGGTTGTACTCTGAAAATTAACTTCCTCATTTGAGTTCACCTTCTCAAGTATCACTGAATAAACCTTGTTAATAGAGTGCATAGTTTGAGCCCTTGATGCTTATGTGCTTCACTGGCAGGAGTGCCTGAATGTCAATACATCAATCTACTGCCACTGGGTTATCAAAACCCAAAAGCTTCAGAAAATGTTTGACTTACAGTTTTATTAAGAGCATCTGTTAGTCTTATTATTTAAGTTTATGTCATCTTCTCTATACTAGATTCTGCCTCACAATTTTATTTGTTATTAGTCTTACTTGTTACTTGTCTGGTCATACCCAAAAGAGTTCAGCAATCTCATCTCTACTACACTTATTTGTTTGGTAGAGGTGTAAAAATGGGATGAAGTTTTCATGGATGAATTCGATACATGAAAGTGTCCACCTGAATTTTATTCCGCAACCAAACCTATCCTTATTAGTAATTCACTAGTCAACATTCACTATCATAGTCCATAGATATGGCTATATAAAACGTTTGATGCATCTATAACAGCAGAATAACTTGTTTTCAATATATTTGAATGAGAATACTGTTTTATTTTATTTAGTTTTAAGCCTTTTTGTCAAGTTGAAGATGATTTAGTTGAAATGCTAATTCCTAAGGATTATTTCCCTCTTGTTTCTGATGGAATGGTTTCTTAATGGCAGGTTAAGAAGCAAATACTTTCAGCTCAGAGTACCGTGAAGGAGTACATTTTCGGATCAAAGAGAGAGTCTCAAGAAAATAACCTGGCGAAATTGGACAGCGGCAAGGAGAATCCATGAACTCATCTTCATACTATGATCATAACATTTGATTCATCTTGATGAGTGAAGGTTTTCTTTTTAGCCATTTGCATATGTGAATTAATGTTGTCTAATAGAATGGTTGAATGACGAGAAATGTTTGTTATACTCATTTTACATGAGAAGTGTGCCCACTCAAGTTCAGTACCAATGGCATAAATGACAGAGTAGCATCATTGTCAGTTTTTCCATTGCTATACTCTTCCCAACGTCCATTTTCTTACTTTAATTATGTATTGATATGTTTCGTTTATCTTTTGTTAACTTTCCTCCCCTTTTATTTGGATCCTGTGGCCTGTCATATAAAATGATGCATTCACAAGTGTATATTTTCGTTATGAACCAACCTTCATATTGTGTAAAGTGAGCAAATAGCTCTCATCATTATTGAATGAGCAGCATATCCAACATTATGATACCTTAAGTATGATGAAACTTGCAAATATCATAGGTTTTTTTCTTCCCATTTTTTACTTCTCATCCAACCCTTTCTTTTTTTTCATTCAATCAAAAGCATTGATGTCACAAGCTTCAAGGCACCAACAAATGAACACAATATCTTGGCATTCCAACAAAAAATAATGAAAATACAAGGCCATGATCAACAAAGCTATTCACTTTTCACACTTTCAACCTTTTATAAAATAGAAAAAAAAAAATTTGAAAAATTTTGCCAGAAGTAAGGAGCCATGCTTCAATGAATCAAATCATAAACTAAATTGAACATCCTAACCAACCCAACAAAAAAGGGGGAAGGGGTGTGTCATAACCAACACTCATCCAATCCAATCACTGTTCCTTGAAGTAGTAGTCTTAAAAAAACACATTCAACTTTGTTGTTGTGGATCTATGGTGTAATCAAAGATGAAATCTTTGTAATAATTAATCTTGTGGGGGTGGTGGTTGTCATCATCATCATGCAGAACATAAATCAGCAAGAAAGGTTTGTCTCTGTACAAAGCCTTATTCACTTTTGTTTAGCATTTGAACTCCTCTTAGCTTCAAGTGTTGTAGCTTCTTTAATTGCTACTTGTGCTTCATTCTCCATTCCAAGTCCTCCAAGTGCAACAGATTCAAGATAAAATGCAATGTGCCATACAGGGGAAATCACTCTTGTTTGCACTGCATCGTTCAGTGCTTCCTGATACATGTCGCTAATAAGATAACACAGACTGCGTCGTGCATAGACTGTAGGAGAAACCATCGTTCCGGCATCAATGAACTGTGTATGAACAGTTAAAAAGAATGGATTCAGAAATTCTACCAAAACTATTCCTTTATCAACAAAATATTGATGTGAAACTCTAGTTACCAGAAAGCGGGATATACGACTTGTTTCAGTACTAAATTCAGTACCTTTTGTGATTAAACTATATTTTATAGAGAATTTGCTAAGCAGTGTAGGAAATGGGGAATTCAGTAAATGTACACATGCAAATAAGAGAGAGCCATGGTAACTATGCTCTAGCTAGAAATCTAAAGCATTATTCACAAACATGAAACTTTCATGCTAACTATGAAGGATTAGGATCCAGTTACCTTCGAATTCAGTAAAAAGTAGTGATCTGTATAACATACAAGTGCATGTAAATCATTAAGAGAGCATAAAAACTACCTGCGTGTAGCATTCAATTGCTAGTTTAAAATCTTTCTGCCGGAAAGCAACGTCGCCCTTTTTCTTACAATTCAATGTCTCCTGCATTTGATCAGTCCACATCTGGAATGATAACTGCAGTATCCAAAAAGAGAAAAGCAAACACAAAAGTAAGCATCTTGTCCACTTGTGCATATAAAATGTATATTACATAAATCTTGTAAAAAATTTTAAAAGGAATATAGCAATTAATTAAAACATAATATAGATAAAGAACCTCATTTGCCACTCCTTCATCATCTTTATAGCCAAGTTTTTCCAGAACTTCATGTATGGCAGTCAAGTCCTTTCTTGCACATGCTTCACCAAGTGGAGACAATGAAGCAAAAGTAGCAGCACTATGTGGAATTCCCATCAAGACATCTGAAGGAACCTATAAAGAAAAGATGAGATCTAAATTTTGTTATGAGAAAATAGTAAGGAGTTGTGATATGTTTGTCATTTCAGCATGTTTTATGTGAACATATACTAATAAACAAACCTCTGTTTCCTTTTGAAGAGGAGCCAGTGCAGCCACTAACGATTTCGGATTAGGCCGTTCTCGAGGTTCGTACTGTAAACACCGTGACGCTAACCGCACCAACTCAGTCCCATCATCATCAGAAAATTGCCCTTCCAAACAAGAATCTGTTAGCATCTGAAGATTTCTGTCCCGAATCAAATCAAGGGCCTGCACAAAATTTTACAATACTTATATATGTATGTGTATTAATAATAGTACACAAACATGCTATGTCTTTGTTAGGGAATTCAGCCAGAAGGAATAACTTACATGACTTGGGGGGATATGTTTCCCACTGAGAAGGTCCAGCAAAAGAGTGCCAAAGCTATAAATCACACTTTCCGGTGTTACTCTCCCTATGGAACAAAGAGATATATGAAATATTGCATCACTCAGATCTTGCAAAATATAACTGGTTGTAAATTTAAAATGCAATACAGATTTTCAACTATGCTGAGTTTGAAGCATTAATAGGCCAGACTAAACAACATTCGTACCGGTTCTGAGATACTCCGGAGGGGTAAATGCCAAATTTGTGCTGTAACTTTTCCCATCCCTACTATTTTTCATGAGGCCGAAACTCGAAAGCCTAGGATTACCATCCTGAAAGTTTCTAACATTTTTATCTCAATCTAATTATGTTAGACACATATAAAATAGGCAAGGCACATAAAGCTTACCTCATCAAATAGAACCCGATATGCATTAAGGTCGTGATAGAGTGCTCGCCCTTTACTTGTACAGTACTCTAGAGCTTGTGCAAGATGTAGAACAACTCTTAGCCGCATTGCCCATTTCATGGGTTGTGTTTCCCCTGGTTTAGACACAAGAAATAGAACCACTCTTAAGTCGAATCTATTCATGGCGCCCTTTCTAATGTCATTTGAATTGTATAACAAAAATACTCGCACGTTCTTGGAGCACATTTAATGTGTGCTCAAGAACATTCCTAGCCACTCATTCTTGATGTTTACAGAACTTTTAAACATTATAACTAAAAATAAACTGCACCCATTGGTATCATGTAAATTCCAAATGGAAAATGGTTAGTAAAATGGTGGCTTAGGCACTAATCCTAACAAAACCTTAAACTAAATAAATAAATCATATATTCAAGATATAGTAATAATATTTTCAAATATGACAAGGAGAAAATATATGCATGGAAGGATTGCTTACAATGGAAAAGGTGCT
This sequence comes from Arachis ipaensis, assembly GCF_000816755.2. Lineage (NCBI taxonomy): Eukaryota > Viridiplantae > Streptophyta > Magnoliopsida > Fabales > Fabaceae > Arachis > Arachis ipaensis. Next base: position 321,838 of record NC_029786.2, on the reverse strand, counting down.
TTGCAAGTGTTTCATTGGGCATATATTCAGCCACAAGCAACCTTTCATCTCCTTCACAACAACAACCAAGCAAATTTGCTAGTCTCTGGTTCCGAAGCTGACCAACCGATCTTGCTTCCTCCTACAGTTGTTGCAAAAACTTGTTTTTAGTAGGTTAAAACAAAAGGGCAAAAAGAAGGTCTACCATCACAACTTGATGGACATTAGCTTCACATAAAAGATGAAGCTGAAAGATGTTATTTATCTACCCTTTGAAAGAAAACTTATTTAGATACAGTCTTAGATCATCAACATGATAATTGAAAACTAAGTTGTGGAGGAAGTCATGGGGAAAGACTTACCAAAAACTGCCGCGAATCAGGCCAAGCATTTCTGTTGAATCGTTTAACGGCAATCCTCATTTGATTCTCCAGCTTCCCTTTATAAACAACATTTGGTGCCTTCTCTCCATGTTCGGATACAATATTCTCAACAGCAAAACCAGAGGTAGCATTCTTAAGTTGCTCTAGAGAAAATTCACAGAACATAGGCCAGTTACTGACCTCACTTGTGTCCTCATTTTCTGGAACAAAAATCAAATAAACATCCATCATAAATCAGAACTTCTTGTCACACAACCAGAACAACACAATCCACTATGGTTATGGTATGATTTTACCCACCGGCATCTGGAGTTTCAGGAACAGATGCCTTAACTTGTGAATTCATACAACATGGAAAGAATCTGGAGCACTGAATCCCCATTCTGATATGCACAAGTCAAACTTGAATTAACAAAAGCTTCTTCCACTTTCAATAATGTGCCTTTTCCAAATGTGTCTAAAAATGGCAAGTCCCCTTCACTCCACCAGAAGTCTAACAAAACCTTATTCGCTGCCTCGAGATACTTCAATCATGGTCTTTAACTTGGTTTTCCTAATCTCATGTAGTAAGATGTTGGAGCTAGAACTGTCTGCAAATCACTTTAAAAGCTCAGTGTAAGTAGAAAGTTAAAAGGGTATACCAAACAACAATGTGATCCTCAATTTAGTACCAAGCCATTACAACAGAATATTCTGTCAATTCTACACTTTATTTTCTGATGCCACTAACTTCATGAACATTTTGTAGGATCAAGTAAGCACAGAAAATATAATTAACCACCAAATAAAACTCCATCAAATCTAAGGCTACTTCATTAAATCAAAAGGACTTTTGGTAGGTGATCTCACATTCTCTCATAACCAAAACTAATAACACCAGCAACCTCAGTTTTTGCATTTAAAGCTAATAAAACATGAGAGACAAACATCACACATGAATATGTAACTTCATTAATCCAAAAATGGTTTAGGTAAAAGTTAAAACACACACACACATGCTGAATACCTAACTTTTTCATAACCATATAAAATAATACTCTACATACTACTATCTTAGCATCTACCTTCTTATCTGATTTCAGAGTCAACTCAGTTACTCAACAACCCCAGAAATGCAACTCAAGTCAAGTCTTCAACATATAAATATACATACACACAGTACTTTTTCATCCTACTTCAAAAAGCTACTTAACCTTTAAGCTTCTTCTAAGTTGAACCACCTTGAGCTGGAAAGAAAAAAGGGAAATGTTGCTCCTTTTTTTCTCTTTTCTCTTATTTTTCTTTGTTGATCAAAGTCAACAGCTTTTACAAGATCCACATTTTGGAAACAAGGACCCTCGTTTTGCAAATTGAAAAGTTTAAGTCTTTTCCTCGATCCAAACAAATCCCAATAACCATTTCTCCTCATAAACTCAGCATTTTCCCGAAATCACCACTTCTTAGTTCCAACTTCCAAACAGATCAAGTAAAAACATTAAACCCTAAAAATGAAAATTTGCTTTTTTTTAATGAGCAAAATCAAATGAGAAACGGAAAAATAATTGGCAGCTAGTTGAGAAACTCGGAGCTGAACTGAAAGATCTGAGGGTTGTGTGTGAAGAGCAGAAGAAAAAGAAAGATGGTGATGGATGATGGAGCTAGCTATATGCTTTTGATTTTTCTAAACAATTATTTTTCTTTTTGTTTTTTTTTTTAAATAAAAAATAGTATAATATAAAAATGTGAAAAAAAAATCAATTATTACCGACATGTCATGAGTGTATGTCATGAGCATATGTTCGAAGATCTGGAATCTGCATGTTATTTAAAACATTTTTTTATTGCATGATTTGTTGGCAAAACACATTGTCTTGTGGACTTTTATATATTCCATTTATAATGTTTCTGTTTTCGTTTTTAAAATTATTGATTAATATATATATGATAAATAAATAATTAACTTAAATTGAGCAATTCACTTTAAATAAGTGTTAAAAGTTTGAACTCATTTTATATATACAATAATTTATTAGTCAACAACAAATGATGTTAACTTATATATATTATATATAAATATAAATTTATGTATTTCCACCGCCATTTATTTTGGAAGGATTAAAAAGAAATTATATGGTGTGGGTATGCTCATGACGACAAATAGTTGCACGGCTCAGCATTGGATCAATGTGTCTATGAAATTGGATGCACAAATCTCTATATAAAGATTTTTCAGAGATTTGGAAATGTGATAGTTCAGTTTTCATACTGAGAATTTCGTGCAAATAATTCATAATTTATGGATGGTGACAAAAGAATTTGTCACGTATCTATAGAAACTTTTAATGTGTTATTTTCTATAATAATTTTTCACCCGTCAAATTTAGAGTGATTTAAATAAGAGTTAAATTTCAATTTGACTTCTAAAATTTAGTCTGATGTTCAGAACAATCCTATAATTTTATTGGTCTCAATTAGAATCCTTAAATTTATAATTGTCGCTCCAGTTTGTTTCTGCGATTATCTCCGTCACCAGAATACTGATTTGACGCAATTGCATGACATGGTGGACACAACTTAAATGACGGCGCATTAATTTCGCGTCTAAACTCTTTAGAAACTACGTCGTTTCAGTTTTTTGTGGGTTAAAACTCCTTTTTTTTTCACTACGACAATCATAAGTTGCAAAACATCAAGAAAATCCTTACAATGTATGGTTTCCAAAGAGTTTGGGCGCAAAACTAATGCGCCGTCGTTTAAGTAGTGTCAACCATGTCATGCAATTGTGCTAGATCAGCATTTCGGTAACGGAGATGATCGCAAGGACAAGCTGGAGCCACAATTACAAATTTAAAAGTTTTAATTGGGACTAACGAAATTGTAGAGGTCATTCTAAGTATATGACCAAATTTCAGAGACCAAATTAAGATTTAACTCTTTAAACAACTTTGTCGTAATGTTTTTAAAGTTTTAAATTTGACATCTATATAAAGTGGAATTATTTCAAATTTTATTATAATAAATAAATTTAATTTGCATAAAATTAATTAGATTCAAGTGAGTTTTAAAATTTACTAAAAGTTTAAATACAGTAAAAAAATCTAACATTATAGGATTAGGAGTAATACCAAACTTATCAGTCACTTAATTGATCTTCTAAAAAAGAAATATATATATATATATATATAATAAAGTCAAGAGTATAATAATCTATATATTTAAAAAGGCATCCTTAGCACATAATTATCATTGTGTTCTCTTTTGGTGTTAATAGTAATAGATGTCTTGCTTTAGACTAAAAGATCATAAAAAAATGATTATGCACTTCAAAATTCCAACATGCATTCCCATTCCTCAATTCATGCTTCTATTCCTCATCGCTTGCTTCTGCTTTCTCATGTTACAGCTGTCTTCCTAATATTTCTTTCAAAAGAAAAAAAAAAAGTTATTAATTGAGTATATATACATAAACAAATTACTATATAAATCTTTTAATGAATTTCTTATTATGTTAAATTATTGATAGAACAAAAAAAAGCTGTTAAATATATAAACTAAATGGAAATTTTTAAGTTTAAACTATTAATTTTTAAATTCTTTTATATTCTAATTTATCCAACTCAAATAAAATTAGCTAATTATGAGATTAAATTCTTTTGATACTTTTTTTAATGTTATATTCACAAAACAAAACCACTCATATAAGAGTACCATTCTCTTAATCAATTTTACTGGAAAGATAAAGTACCAAAATCTAAGTTAACATTATAGCTTTTAACATTGTAATGTACTACTAATATAATTAAATCAAATATTCATGGCCAGTTTTCACTTTTCATTTTTCACTTATATATGATAAAGCATGATAATTCATTTAGGATTTATGAGTTATTAGTTTATCATCTTCTTCATCATACATGTATACAATATATACAAGTTACAACAAAACTAGAAGATATTGATTTTGGCATGTACTAATTAAGGTGGAAACTCACCTGGAAACTCAGCTACATTCGACTTTAAGTTAATAATTGAGAGCGGTTAGATAATTTGACTGATTTGACTAAATTGTCATTTAACGACTCTCAACTATCAATTTTATGTGAAGTTGATTGTACCTGAATGGCTGAATTTTCACCCGTAATTAATCTAACTCTATTATTACCTAATTATTCTAAATGAGAAATTTGATTACATTTTTGCCCTTTTTTAAATTTATATAAATTGTTGTAGTCAGCAATGATTTCAATTTTATATAGCTCAGGCATAATTTGTGTCTTTGCTACTGTTCCTTGTAAATTGTTACTATGCCAAGCATAATTTGTTGTGGTAGTTGCCTCTCCTCTGTAACTTTGCCTCTAATCATCTATGAGCTTTGTACAATTTATAGATCTATCTTTTCATCTTATTATTGATAAAAGACCATTTACGCTTGTGTTGTCAAATGAAAAAGTGCACATGAAAAACAGATTTTTCAATCACAAAACCAATATCAAATTCAAAAGCAACTTAACATGATAACAGGATAATTAATACTTAGTTCCTCCTTTATCTAAGAAAACATATTATGTTTATATCCATGTTTATGTTTATTCTCTAAATTTTTCAAAACAACTATTTTTTATATTAAAGAAATCTAATTGTGTTATATCAAAGCATGAATAACATCCTTAACTAATTCTTTTTCCCCTTTTGGCATTATCAAAAACAAAGAGAAATTATAATGTTAATAAGTGTACTAGACCTATTTTATAAGACATTCATCAAAACAACGAATTCATGCACCATATATATATATAAGCAAACCAAAATATCCAAGTCATAATAATATAAAGCAAGCATAATATGAAAACATATTCAAAGAGTACCATAAGCCAAATAATAAAAAACTCATAACTTACTAAGGTTAGTGCATAATAATAAAACAAAGCAATAAAATAGAGAGATCGCAACCCTAAGACAAAAGGCAATGCAACAACTGATTCAACGTAAGTACAATAAAAAAAGGTAACGCTAGATAACCAATAATTTTCTTGAACAATATAAACAACCACCAATCAAATCAAAACACACTACACTTCTAAATTACCCACCTAAATTTTAATATTAGAATAACCATCTGTACACCTAGTGAAATGAACATCCAATATATCCATTGTTCACATTTTTTAGTATTTTCATTGTCTACCTATACTTTTCTTAAAAAAAAGTCGTTCCCCGAATTTTCAAAATTGGCGACCTCGTTCTTCAGCGAACAGAGGAAGCACGACGACCGTTACAAACATACGGAAAAAACAAAGCAAACCATTACAAATGAAGAACTTCAATCATTCTTCTCACCAGTAGCATCTTCATCCACAAGCTTCCCATCTAAAACCACCTTGGTCACATCCAGCTTATCCACATCAATTTCAGGAAAAACAGCCTTAACCTGGGTCACGGCTCGATAGAACCCTTGACCAAAAGCCTCGGACACTTTAGTTTCCAATTCCTTTACACGAGCAGCAAGTTGTTCCTTTTCAAGCTCTTGTGTCCGACCAATGGATACAAGGCGAGCACCAACCTCCTAATGCAAAAATATTAATTAGTAGCATTAAGCACACAATAACTCATCAAAACAAACAAAACATACCTGCAAACTGGCACCTATGTGTCCCACTTCATTGATCATCTTCCCATCAGCAGGGAATTGGCCAAACTGATCAGAGAGAGCCATAAACGGAAAAAGCTTAGACCACAATGACCTCAATAAGCTGTGTGAATATTTTGAATTTGTAAAGAGTTGGGCAAACAATTGGGAGAGTGAAGTGGAGAGACAATGTGTGTGTGTATAGAGAGAGAATATTAAGTTGGGGAGACTTTACAGGATAATTAACCTCATGTAGAATAATGTGACTAATCAATGAACAAAATGTCAAAACATTGATTAAAACATATAGCAAAATTGCGGGCAAATCCCTTTGGCAGTGAACACACACCATAGATATTATCTATTTATGATCATCTCCAGCCAAAAAAGGATAATCTTTTAATAGTAGCCGCCATGAAATTCGCAAGATTGCCCTTGAATGTTTGAAATATATCTTCTTAGAACAGGATATGCCATGGGAACAATTCCACCTTTAAGATTATTTGCTTGAGCGGCGTGTTACAGAATTAGCATATGTATAGCAACACAGCAATAATAATGAAGTTGCTTCTTCACCTCCTCTGAGCCTTCCACAAATTTGGCCTTCTTTTTGCATGTCTCTTCCATGACATCACCTTCATGATGGTTTTTCCTCTTGTGTGTCTCTTTGTCCACAACACCACAATCATCCCACTTGGAGTCCCTATTTAAAAAAGAATTTAAACAGCTATCGTTTTCAGTGAGTCGATGCATGAAAAACCTGCAATATTCTTTTTTAGTTTACATATACAAATCAAAAATTGTCTTCACATAGAATGATAACAACATTAAAACATAAATAAAATAAGAGGGATTCAATTTATACTATTATCTAATAACAATAGTAGAAGTTGAGGATGAAGATCCATTTTCAAACTTAGTTTCCCTTTTGTCAAGAACAATAGTAAAAAATTGAACAGAAAGGTTTAACATGCTTTCAATTTGCTGGCCCAAGGGTGTTTTCCTCACGTTTACCGAAGGTACACTGATGCAGGGGCCCCAAGTGTTTTGCAATACAAAACTGGGTGACCTAAAGAAATCAATTTTACAAATGGTGGGATACCCTAAGTAATTTTATTGTGACAATGTGCTTATACATATAACAATTTTCACGACAAAATCCATAAAAATAAGGAAACAACAACGTAAATCAAAAGAAGAGTTTAATTAAATGTCATTATGTATAAACAAGAGATATGATCAACAATGATATCAATGTTAAATCACAATTCAGCTCTTGATAAACACAACAAAAATAACAGAATTGCCCGAACAATACTCAAAACCATGGTATTCAAAAGAACAATTATCAAATTGCAAAAGAACAGTTAACAAACAAAAACACGGCAAGATATGAACCAAAAAGTTGGCGTACAAATGAACTATGGCATACCTTTGGCGAGCTTGTTCCCGGAGAATGGATGTGAATTTCCCCTCCATGTATCGATGGATTCTCCTCAACTCATCCAGAATTATGGTAGACTCTCGAGAAGGAGGAGGAGGAGGTTGAAGTGCTTCTTCTTGAGCTTTCATCCGATCCATCTTAGCTTGAACTTCAACACCACCTTGTGGTAGTGGTCGATCATCAGGAGGAGGACAATCGGACACCATCCATCCCGTTTTGCTATCAAGAATAAAACACAATGAAGTACAAAATAAAAACTGTAAATAATTCTCAAGGCTTTCTTTTATGAAAATAATATGCAAATTGAATTCAATCGATAGGTAAATTAGGGCATGCATGAGTGCATGAAACTCACTCAGATGGCTCCGCTGAGTGTTCGGAGGAAGGAGGATAATACACGGGACTCAGAGGAGCATACTCATCAGATGGCTCAGATTGGGGTTTCTTAGGAACTATGGCATCCCTTTGTCGAGCTTGTTCCCGGAGAATGGATGTGAATTTCCCCTCCATGTATCGATGCATTCTCCTCAACTCATCCAGAATCATGGAAAACTCTCGAGAAGAAGGAGGAGGAAGAGGTGGTGGAGGTAGAGGTGCTTTTTTATAAGCTTTCATCCGATCCATCTTGGCTTGAACATCATCACCGCCTTGTGGTAGTGGTGGATCATCGGGAGGAGGACAATCGGACACCATCCATCCCGTTTTCCTATCAAGAATAAAACACAATCAAGTACAAAATAAACAGTGTAAATAATTCTCAAGGCTTTCTTTTATGAAAATAATATGCAAATTGAATTCAATTGATAGGTAAATTAGGGCATGCATGAATGCATGAAACTCACTCAGAGTGTTTGGAGGAAGGAGTATAATACACGGGACTCGGAGGAGATGGCTCAGATTGGGGTTTCTTAGGAACTATGGATGTGAATTGCTCCTTCATGTATCGACGCATTCTCCTCAATTCATCCATAATCATGGAAAACTCTCGAGAAGGAGGAGGAGGAGGTGGTGGAGGTTGAGGTGCTTCTTCTTGAGCTTTCATCCGTGGTAGATCATCAGGAGGAGAATAAGGATAATTGAACACCATCCATTTCCCCATCCATCCCGTTTTGCTATCAAGAATAAAACACAATCAATTAAGTACAAAATAAAAACTGTAAATAATTCTCAAGGCTTTCTTTTATGAAAATTGAATTCAATTGATAGGTAAATTAGGACATGCATGAATGCATGAAACTCACTCAAATGGCTTCGCTGAGTGTTCGGAGGAATGAGGACTATACATGGGACTCAGAGGAACATAGTCATCAGGAATATCCAAGAGACACAGAGTAACACACTCATATTGGGGTACTATGGCACCCTTTTGTCGAGCTTGTTCCCGGATAATTGATGAGAATTGCTCCTCCATGTATCGATAGATTGTCCTCAACTCATACATAATGATGGAAGACTCTCGATTAAGAGGAGGAAGTGGAAAAAACACTTCCGAATAGGTCTTACCGCGCTTTGATGGTGACGATGATTCCATCTCTGCAACTGGAAACCGGAGAATTAGGTCTTGGGAATTGTGGGGGGTTCATATACGGAATTCAGAGAAAAATTAAAAACGAAACGCAAACAAAACACCCAATAAATCTCACCCGTTTTGAGTTTTGACTATTAAGTATTTCAATCATGCCAACTAATGAAGTGGAGAATTTATGTCGACGCGTAGGCATGGGTGGAAAATCTGCCAGGCGATGTGTATATGTACGCGTGACAAGTGTCATGTCAGATTTTTTGTTATTTGGATAGAGGGACTAATTCGTTCAACTTTTAAGAATATCTAAAAGTATTTTTTAATGGTCAAAGACAAAAAATATCCGCAAAAAAAAGTCAAGAATCTGTTTGTCTTTTTTTTAGGGAAAAAGACAGATAGATCCCTGACTTTTTAAATTTTGACAAATATATCTTGGACAAAATTTAAATACAAAAAAGTCCTTGACTTTAACAAACAGAGGACAATTTAGTCCTTCCATTTATTTGCCTCTCATACACCAAACTGACGTGGCTGAAACGGTGTCTAGGTGTCCGTGGCACCAGGTGTCCATTACGGTGCCACGCTGGAAGGGGAATAAAGTTCGAAGGACAAATAAATCCTTAACGTTATTTTGCAAATAAAGTTCGAAGGACAAATAGGTTATGGAGAATTTAGTTCATTATATTTCTATTATGCTTCTATTATGAGAATTTAGTTTATAAAATTATGCTTGTATTTTGAAATCTAGTTAACTTGTTGTATTCTGCAATTTAAATTATTTGTATTAAAATTGCGAAAATTGGGCTTGTTCTGTTTCTACTTATTTTCTTAAATTGCATTAGTTCAGTTGTAGTGCATTTGTGTATTATATTAGAATTTGTTAAATTGCATTAATTCAGTTTTCATCATACCAGTAGCATTAGTTAGCATCAGTTCATTTATGCATTAAGTTAGCATTAGTTCATTTGTGCATAATTCATGTATTAAGTTAGCATTAGTGCATTTGTGTATTATATTAGAACTAGTATTTTTATCCATAATAATATTACGAGAATAATTTTTTTTAAATTATAGTTCACTTTGTTCTAACAGTATAAATTATGCATGACACAAAAGATTTATAAAATCAAACTACTTTTACAAAAAAGTCGTAAGTTGACAAAAGTCTCTGGGGTAGATGAGAGAATTTAGGAAAGGAGTTTATTAATTTTGAAAAAAAAATATTTTCTCTCAATTTTAATAAGAGTGTCATGTGACACATTTGATTATTAAATTAGATAGTAATATATGATACATAATATAGGTATATTTCAACTAAATAGTAATATATGATACATATAGAAGTATAATAAACTAAATTCTCAAAGACGTATTTATCCTTCGAACTTTATTTGCAAAATGACCTCAAGGACTTATTTGTCCTTCAAACTTTATTGTCCTTCCAACGTGACACCGTAATGGACACTTGGACACCGTTTCAGCCACGTCAGCCAGTTCCATTTGGTATATGAGAGGCAAATAGACGAAAGGACTAAATTGTCCTCCGTTTGTTAAAGTTAGGGACTTTTTTGTATTTAAATTTTGTCAGGGATGTATTTATAAAAAATTTAAAAAGTAAAGGACCTATCTGTCTTTTTTCTTTTTTTTTATTAGTTATGTATCATTACTCTTTTCAATTAAAATACATATAAGATAGTTA
>NC_029786.2:306933-310293 GCF_000816755.2 Arachis ipaensis | reverse complement strand
GTATATTATGTTAAAAAAATAACATGTATTTAAATTTTTATTCTTTTAAATATTAAGAGAAAATTTGAAGATGAACTAAGATTCACAATTATTATTTATATTGTGTATATATGCAATTAGTTTAAGAGCAAGCACAAAGTAATAATGATTTGTTATATAATATATACTTATGTATATTTTATTCACATTATTAAGAAGGCTCAACATCTTTTAATCATTTTTTAGAAATTTATATTTTTATACAATTTTTTTGGTACGTAATCTGAAGACATGTTAACTAAATCTATATGTATATTACTATTTTTCTTTTAACTATTACAGTTAAAATTAAATACTATATATATCAAAGATACATTAATATAAGAATATACCAAATTTTTGTTGATGCTATAAATATTAAATAAAATGAAACGGAACCAATTTTTTTTTGTCAAGACCCGGACCGCCAAGCCGGCCCAGATCCAAAGAGAGCGAAGCTCCAAATCCAACTCGACCCGGATTCTAAAACACACGGATTTGTCTATGAAGTATGAAGCATGCGATTCAAGGTGCGATCTTCTTCTCTTTGTGAAGCGCTACTGCCCGTATCCCCACCGTCGTCCATTTCATTGCCTTCGCCTGCCACGTTGTCGTCGCCTGCGTCACTGTCGTCGACCGCAACCTCGCCCACCCCTGTGTCGTGGTACTTGCCTTCCCTGCCGCCGTCGCCTGCGCCTCTGTTTTCGTACACCACGCCGTCGTATCCTGCATCACCGTTGTCGCTTGAAGTCCGAACCTGCCGACATTGAAACTTCGCGTCGAGTTTCAATGAAGCTTCGCGCTTATCGCCCGGCCTGAACGAAGTGATTTGTTCCCTCTCTTCCTGCGCCGCCGGACAACGGAACCAATTATAAACCTACAAGAAGATCTACCTAAACAACGTGTGATTTCTGTCGGTGTGGATGGTATACCGAATATACCGGTGATTACTCGTGAACAACTTCGTGATTATCTTCGACGCCCCCAGCAGGTGCTTTTAAATTCACCACACGCTTTATTTTTTTTGTCTCTGTGTTCTGTTTTATGCTTTTTTATATAATCTCATAATTTAACTCTTTAGGGTTTTTTTATCTTTATGTTGTTTACAGAGATTCGTTCCTCCTGACGATGGAGGTAGAATGTGTTGCGGAGTTGGACCCTATCCGATGACTGATAAGTATAGTCAGAAACTTGTGAAGGATATGATTCAGAAAAGCTTGCGAATCTACAATCGCCAAAATGTTGTGTCTATGATTGTTTTTGCTTTATTGTGTTTTATTTATGTCCATAATCTTATTTATGTCTATAATCTCATTCACTAATGATTATTTTTATTCTTGTTATTACTATGTAGAAGTTGAATTTTGAGTTTGATAAGCTTGTCAGCGTTATTGATTGTGCTGTTGCTGGCCTTCTGTTTTACATTATTTTCAATGCACGCTCTGGTGATGATGCACCTCAAACCTTTTACAGCAGAGTATGGCAAACAATCAATGATAAACTCAAAGTCCAGTTCTGTGCGATTGGTGATGCGCAGGTACCATCATCATTTATCCATATTTTGGGTGTATCTTGGCATTTTAATTTGTTTATTCTAATTATGACTTTGTTGTTTGTGTGTTTGGATACATTTTTACTTTGATAGTATGGTTTTGCTTTGTGATTACTTTATCATAAGGTTTGCTTATACTGTGACTCATAATTATCTATGATTGTTAAGTTCCTTGCATGAGTAATCATAGCTACTGCCTATCATAAATCATCAAAACTATTAATGATATTGTATCTATTTTTTTCTTGTCAAGATGAAGATATTTCATTTGATTTTAGCTTCATGTTCCTTGTATATATATTGATAATTGGCTTCAAGTATTTCATAGTTTTGATTGAGTATTGTATTTAAACATTTCTCCTTATATTTCATGTGGTTGCGGTAGTCTATTTTTTTCATTGATTATTTGCATTGGAGTTAATGTAGATTCTCTTTTAATGTATTTACTTAGGAAGTTGGTACATCTCAGGATGTTGGTACTTCTCAGGCTTAAGTTGTGGAATCTGAGTTTGGATTCATGTTATATTTGTGTGTTTATAGTTTCTTCACAAAGGAAAACTCTGATGTTATATAATTTCAATACTCATGAAATAGTGCAGTGTGTATTAGTACAATGATAGATATAACTGACATCTGATGAGCACTGTTTACAGATATTATGGAATTTGTTAGTGTTCTAGCTTCTATCATTAACTTAGCTCCATTAATATAATTTTCGATTTGTGAATGGTGGTTTTAGAAGTGCTTCAAAATTTTCTTTCAGAATATCAATTGACAATGTTCTATGTTGTTTCAATAAAATAAATGACCCTAAAATTGAACATCAACAAGTTTTACTAGCTGCGAATTGTCAACTTTGAAAATTTTGAGCTTCTTCATGGTCTATAAATATTATATATTGATCATTCGGTCAATATATAAATGATTCTTATTTGAATTGTGAATTTCTAATTATTTGTTCTACTTCTGCTATTTGTAATTCAAGTTGGAGATGGAAAAAATTGGTAATCAATATGTCTTGTGATGTATTGTCAATTATTTTCATTGCAATTGAAGATGATTATTTTGTTTGGACAAGATTTTTTTTGTACAAAAGTCACCATTCTATTCTATAAATGAGAGTAATTTTATTATAATTTTATCATGAATGGAGTTTATTTCCTCAAAAATTTTAAATGGTATAAAAATTAATTACTTACAAAAATGCATTATTTTGAATTAAAATAAAATATTTATAAAAATTATTTATTTATTATTTGTTAATTTTGTGAAGTATTTTAAATTTAAACCAGTAAATCTTTTCATCCTATCACAATTTACATTAAATTGTTGTACTGGTCCTATAATAGTTTAACATGAGACATGATATTATTAAATGTATTTGTTATGTTTAATCAAATTTTTTGCTTGAAAGGCTAAAACGACAAAAAAAACTTATTTATAAATACACAATATTTCACCTACATTTTTTTCACTAAGTATAATATTTTTTATTGCATAAACTAATGTAATCTCTACTAAATTCGATTAGTTCACATATCATACATAAATCACAACAATGGTAAAACATGACGTATGTCTAGTGGTAACTAAATCATACAACAATTAGGTTGATTTGAAAAAAATGGAATTTAGTGGATAGAGTTAGTTACCACTAGAATAAATAATAAGGTTAGATTAGGGTATAATTTATGTTTTAGTATTTTGTGATTTGTGTATGATGTGTGATCTAATAATTGAATTTTATAGAGATTTCATTAATTTATACTAAAATTTAGAGATTTTTAATA
>NC_029786.2:301132-305118 GCF_000816755.2 Arachis ipaensis | reverse complement strand
AAAAATGCATTATTTTGAATTAAAATAAAATATTTATAAAAATTATTTATTTATTATTTGTTAATTTTGTGAAGTATTTTAAATTTAAACCAGTAAATCTTTTCATCCTATCACAATTTACATTAAATTGTTGTACTGGTCCTATAATAGTTTAACATGAGACATGATATTATTAAATGTATTTGTTATGTTTAATCAAATTTTTTGCTTGAAAGGCTAAAACGACAAAAAAAACTTATTTATAAATACACAATATTTCACCTACATTTTTTTCACTAAGTATAATATTTTTTATTGCATAAACTAATGTAATCTCTACTAAATTCGATTAGTTCACATATCATACATAAATCACAACAATGGTAAAACATGACGAGTGGTAACTGGTAACTAAATCATACAACAATTAGGTTGATTTGAAAAAAATGGAATTTAGTGGATAGAGTTAGTTACCACTAGAATAAAGTTAGATTAGAGATTAGGGTATAATTTATGTTTTAGTATTTTGTGATTTGTGTATGATGTGTGATCTAATAATTGAATTTTATAGAGATTTCATTAATTTATACTAACATTTAGAGATTTCTAATAAATTTATAGGTCATTTTTCTTTTATTGTGTTAGTTTATAAGTTTTTTTTTTTTTTTTTTATTGTGTTAGAACTTGATGAGATGGGATAAACTAAAACAATTGTGATAGTTTTATTAAGTTTGTTTTTTAGATTTCTAACCATTATTATGTTTTTAACTATTTTGTCTTCATGTGATATAAGAGTGTACCTAAATTGAAATGCACATTGGGAGAAAAATTTACAAAATAATTCATTGAGTACATGCAAAATCACTCAAATAGACAATCTATTATTATATTAAAATTTAGAGAGCTTAAGAGTTTTGACTATAAGTATTTATTTCTTTTTTATAATATTTTTAGCCATACATACATAACTATAAATTTTATATAATATATTATTTTGTAATTTATATTGGTGTTCTGGTGACGTTACTTAGGAACATAGACCAGTCAAATGACTTATATAATGGTACACGACTACAGTTAAGAGACTTGAAAATCACTTGGTTGAATGCGAAATACTAACAGAGATCAAAATAGAAGAAATTACATTAATCCCAAGGATTATTATGGTTCCAAATAATGATAACATTCCAATTAAGTTTCAGAGAAAATAATTTTCATTGATAGTATCTTTTGGTATGTTATTTAGGAACATAAACCAGTCAGATGACTTATATAATGGTACACGACTATAGGTTAGGAGATTTAAAAATCACTTAGTTGAATGCAAAATACTTACAGAGATTAAAATAGGAGGAATTGCATTAATCCCAAGGATTATTATGGTTCCAAATAATGATAATATTCTAATCAAGTTTTAGAGAAAATAATTTTCATTGATAGTGTCCTTTGGTATGATAATCAACAAGATTCAAGGACATATGCTGAAAATCGTGGATCTATACAGCTGTCTTCCTAATATTTCTTTCAAAAGAAAAAAAAAAAGTTTATTAGTGGTGTATATATACATAAACAAATTACTACATACATCTTTTAACGAGTTTCTTATGATGCTAAATTATTGATGGAACAAAAATAAGTTATTATATATATTTATATAAACTAAATGGAATTTTTTAAGTTTAAACTATTAATTTTTAAATTCTTTTATATTCTAATTTATCCAACTGAAATAAAATTAGCTAATTATGAGATTAAATTCTTTTTTATACTTTTTTTAATGCGATATTCACAAAAACAAAACCACTCATATAAGAGTATCTCTTGACATTAAGAATCAATTTTACTGGAAAGATAAAGTACCAAAATCTAAGTTAACATTATAGTTTTTAACACTGTAATATACTACTAGTATAATTGAATCAAATATTGATCACCCGTTTTCACTTTTCATTTTTCACTTATATATGATAAACCATGATAATTCATTTATGATTTATGATTTATTAGTTTATCATCTTCATCATACATGTTACAATATATAAAAGTTAATCTAACTTGTGTTGTTAAATGAAAAAGCGCATATGAAAAACAGATTTTTCAATCACAAAATCAATATCAAATGCAAAAGCAACTTAACATGATAACAGGATAATTAATACTTAGTTCCTCCTTTATCTAAGAAAACATATTATGTTTATATCCATGTTTATGTTTATTCTCTCAATTTTTCAAAACAACTATTTTTTATATTAAAGAAATCTAATTGTGATATATCAAAGCATGAAAAAAATCCTTAATTAAATTCTTTTTCCCCTTTTTGCATTATTAAAACAAAGAGAAATTGCTCGGTAGAACCCTTAACCAAAAGCCTCAGAGACACTTCAGTCTCCAATTCCTTTACACAAGCAACAAATTGTTCCTTTTCAAGCTTAATGTTATTCATGTCATTTTCAAAACATTGATTAAAACATGTAGCAAAATTGCTGGGCAAATCCCTTTGGCAGTGAACACACACCATAGATATTATCTATTTATGAAATTTGCAAGATTGCCCTTGAATGTTTGAAATATATCTTCTTAGATATAGGATATGCCATGGGAACAATTCCACCTTTAAGATTATTTGTTACACACATAGCAATAATAATGAAGTTGCTTCCTCACCTCCTCTGAGCCTTCCACAAATTTTGCCTCCATTTTGCATGTCTCTTCCATGACATCACCTTCATCATAGTCTTTCCTCTTTGTCCACAACACCACCATCATCCCAGTTGGAACCCCAAGAAGTTCCAAGTTGAGGATGAAGATCCATTTTCAAACTTAGTTTCCGTTTTGTCAAGAACAGTAGCAAAAAATTGAACAGAAATGTTTAACATGCTTTCAATTTGCTGGCACAAGGGTGACCTAAAGAAGTCAGTTTTATTGTGACAATGTGCTTATACATATAGCAATTTATAAAAACAAGGAAGCAACAACGTAAATCAAAAGAAGAGTTTAATTAAATGGCATTATATCAACGTAGAATGATGGAATCCTCTGGAGGTGGAGGTTGAACTGCTTCTTCTTGAGCTTTCAATGTGCTATCATTGGAAAGAGCCATGATCAGTTGTAAATAACTGTAAATAATTCTTTTATGAAAATTGAATTCAATTGATAGGTAAATTAGGGCAACTCACTCAGATGGCTCCGCTGAGTGTTCATACTTGGGCCTCTTGGGAACATACTCATCAGATGGCTCAAATTGGGGTTTCTCACGAACTATGGCATCCCTTTGGCGAGCTTGTTCCCGGATAATGGATCTGAATTGCCCCTCCATGTATCGATCTATTCTCCTCAACTCATCCATAATCATGGAATACTCGAGAGAAGGAGGAACATCCTCAGATGGCTCAGATTGGAGCTTCTGCAACAGTTCCATATAGATCTTACGGCTCTCTGGTGGTGACGATGATTCCATCTCTGCAACAAACAACGATCTCTCGAATCTCGAATCTCGAATCTCGATCTCCTCTTGTATAGCTCCACTCCTAGTTACTAGCACAACTCTTTTATTTTTAAGTAACAAACCATGTTTTTCAATTTTATTTATTAACTAGTCACTTAATTTTAAAATTTATCTTTAATTTATTTGAATTATTATTTTATCATTTATTTTATTTTTACTGTGTTTATTAATTTGTTGCAATGACTCTAATTATGTTATATTAATTGTTAAGTGTGAGTTTTTTTTGAAGTTGGAGAAATCACCATTTACACAAAAAAAAAATTATTATTCAAATAATTAGGCCTGTTGAAATAGACTAAACCCATCATGTCAGTATATTTATCCGTTTAACGGGTAGATTTTATCTTTAAAATTAAGTCTATTTAAATTTCGGACTAAACGGGCTGAATTCGATTAACTCGAAAAAAATTACAAGTTTAACAGGTGGCTCATTTAATTTTTTTATATATTTTTTTAAATAACACTTTTAGACAATATTTCTCCTGACTCGACTCGAAAATAC
>NC_029786.2:294521-300122 GCF_000816755.2 Arachis ipaensis | reverse complement strand
TCACAAATATTTTTTAAAAAATAAAATAAAAAGATAAATAGGCGAATCCGTTTAACCCATTGAACTGACTATAAACAGTCCAAACTAAAAATTTATAGCCCGTAATTGAAGCGAACTTAAACGGTCGAATCTAAATAGGTTAGGCTAGCCCATTTAACGACCCTACAAATAATCAATTGATTTGTGAATGAAAACAGTTTTTCTTTTAAAACAATCGGTTATTTTATGAAGAGACAAAAGTTTGGTTTTCTTCTAATGAATTAATCAATTAATTTTATTACTTATCCATTCAACAAATTAACTCTATCCATTCATTTCTAACTTAAAATAATCAATTTTTTTATATATATAATTGATTTAGTAAGATTCTAATTGACTTAGGGCTTGTTTGGGTGAGCTTTTAAAAAAAGATCTTTTTTCGAGTTATCTTTTTTTAAAAGATCTTATAGAGAAGTAAAAGTAATTTTATGTTTGGATATCTCATGTAAAAAGGTCTTTTTATCAATCAATTATGTTTGGATATAACAATATAAAAGTACTTTTTTGTTTATTTATTACATGAAAAACATCTTTTTTTTTAAAGAAAAAAGATCTTTTAAAAAAAGATGTAAATTACAGCTTCTCAAAAAAGATCTTTTTTTGATTTTACTAGTGCTTTTACTTTTACTACTAGAAATTTGCCAAACACGTTAAAAAATAAAAAAAGATCTTTTTTCATTGAAAAAAGATCTTTTTTTAACAAAATAATGGCGCCCAAACATGTACTTAATCGAATCTAAAAGATGCTACGATTATATTATATCATTAGATTTTCCATATTTATATCTAAAATTTTAATTTTTTTTTTACAATATATCTTGGTTTGCCTTTATTCACATTTTTATCGCTCATTTAAATTATCCCAAACTTAGTAATCTCTAAGTGCCAACTAAAAAAAAAACAATTCTCGTGACAAACATTTAAACAAAAATAAAAATAACTCTTAAGTGAATATTTTTTTATCTTCTATATCTCCCAATCAGAATTTAATATAGACAACATAAAAATGGAAACACACTAAATATCAAAGAAGAAAACTATATCAGCAAAGGTTGTGAATTGAATCTAGTTCAGTTCAAATTGATTGCCTTTTTCTTTGAACAAATCATCATATATAGAGCTTGTTGATAATTTCCTTTAATGTATAAATCATTTCCCTAATTGTTGTAGTAGTCGTTCGTTGCACTCACTAAGGAGATAGCCATTAACTTTAATTGAAAATAACTTCCTTTTTTGACTTGATTACAATGTGTAGCAACTTTTCTATCATAAAGCAATCTGATAATTGTTATGCACATAATAAGAAACATTAATTATATTTATCATCACAAGAATTAATATTTAAATCTTGACTCAACAAAATATACAACAAACATATTAAACAAATAAAAAATATTTTCTTTTTATAAAATGTATTTTAATTAATTATCTTAATATATATTCTAAAGATATGTATGAGTTAAATCTTAATAATAATAATAAATCTCAAAAAAAAAATTATAATGAATATGTTAGACTTGTTTAGTACTAAGTGGCAAGAAGTAACGAAGTTTGATGTAATAAGAATTTGGGGAATGATATTGCGGGATGAAAATATGTTGAATCGGATGGTGCCTCAAGTGGTTTAGTGTTAATTTGGGATGAAATAATGTTTAAAATGAGTCGCTGTCATAAAGGGAAGCTTTAGTTATGTGTTGAAAGGGTCTTATTAAAAATAATTTCAATAATGTTTTTTTGGTGTATGGGGCTCATACAAGAGAAGAGAAATTTGCTGAGTGGGACAAATTGAGTTATATTGCAGGATTATGTCCGTCTCTATGGGAGACTTCAACGAGATTGTGCTGGTGAAGAGGAGAAAATATATTCTCAGATTAACAGAGTTTAAGTAAGAATTTGATACAACAATATATGCAACTGGAGGATAGGGGTGCACATGGGTCGGGTGAAGCCGGGTTTGATGTGACCCAGACCCGACCCGAAAATATACACCGGGTCTATTTATTAGACCCGAACCCGACCTAAATCCGATAAAACCAATACAATTTCGGGCCACAATTATACCGGGTGAAAACCGGATCGTTAACATTACATTACGTTGATACCTTCTTATAAGCTAGCATGTAAAAATATCCAAATTTCCAAGACTCCAACCATTATTTGACATGGTAAAATTCACTTAGAAAAATATAACAAGAACCAACCCTTCTTCAAAATTAAAGCATAACCACAATCAATACTAAAGCATAACTACAATCAATACTAATATTGTCTAATAACACCAAATATTTAAATTAATACAAATAACACAATATTATGCATTAGTCTAAAGTCTTATGCATTCTAAACATAAAACATTAACTTATAGTCTTATAATGACTAATAACACAAAATATTAAGATTTACAATACTTAAATTTCACATAAGAATAGCCATGATCCATCACTAATAATACAAAATATTAATTGTGTATGATGACCGGGCCACCGGGCTGACTTCGGGTGACCCGAGCTATGACCCGGACCTGACCCAAAATAATAACTGGGTCTATTTTTGAGACCATTATCTGGCCCTAAACCCAATGAAATCACACCAAATTAGCCCCTAAAGTGTTCGGGGCCGGGCCGGGTCTTCGAGCCGGACCGGGCCATGTGCACTCCTATTGGAGGACTTATACTTAGCGATCTTACAATAGATTTGACAGAGTTTTAATAAGAGTGGAGTGGTTGAAAATGTTTCTATAAGTACAAAATTAGAAATACACTATAAAAAGGAAGAGCACAAAAAATAATTAATGAGTCTTTTTGTAATTTTTTTTGAAACTTTTTTGTTTGTTTATTGTTACTCTTGCTTCACTTATTATATTGAACTCTATTATTTAAAAAAAATAATAATTAATAAGCTCATTGAAAATATTCGGAAGTATTTTTTTTATTCCTCCTTTTTTATTTCATTTTTCTTTGCCGAATTGTTGTTATGAAATCTGAAGGGATTAGCTGGCGATTAATTATTTAATCATGTCTAGTTTCTATATTTATTGTTTGGACTGCTCAAGGACCAGTATATCCTTGGCTTTTGATCAAATAAATAAAATTCATATATCTTAGTGGGTAGTGACGACGGGAATCTCATCTTGCTTGAGCAACTAATCAACTTATTAGGAATGTACGAATAAAATTGGATTTGTCTCAACTTAGACTTAATTTTAATATACATTAGTTTTATTTTTTAGACTTTAATTTAATCCTTAAATTTAATGAAATTTAAATATTTTCAGATCACAATTATACTAAATTTAAATTGGATGAAAATCAAACTTTTAAAATATTATAATTTTATAAACTTACAAAATTAAAATAGAATAATTAATAAACAGATAAATACTTTTTTGCGGCGCCTCTGAAAATGATAATTAACAAATTTGGGGAGGAAAATGTGAAATGAGCAAACTGAGAGGACCAAATGTAAATTAAGTAATTAACTGAAAAATAAAAGGCTTCTAATAATATAGTTGAGGATTTCTGTGGGATTAGGGTTTAACTCGAACTGATTCAGCGCACACTGTAATCAAATACCTAACCCTAGAGGCTCGAAAATTTTCCCCAAATCTTCTGTATTTGTGAGTTCATCAATCAGCAATTGAAAATGTCGAAGAAGAACAACCTCGCTAAGAGAAAGAAGCAGTACGAATTCGATCTCCAAAGTACTGTCTGCCACTCTCTCCTCTGCAAAAATTTCCCAATTCTTTTTTGCCAATTTTGAAAATTCAAGCTTTCGTGTTCTAATTGTTCTGTTGTTGCGGTAAATTCACTTTCAGGAGAGAAGCAGGAGAAGCTGAAGAAAGAACAGAAGCTCAACGCAAAGAAAAACAAGATGAAAGTAAGTTTCCCCTTTCAATTTCTCAATTCCTTTTTTATTTTCTATTTTTTGTGTAAGAAAGTTAGGAATGTTTGTTTTGAGCTTACTATACCTTTATAGATTCCAACTTTGATAATTTGATATAAAAGGTTCTTTCTCTTTTTGGTGAGTGTGGAAAAGTGGTTATCCTACTTACCACTATGATATGAAGTTTTGTTAAGTGAGGATACTGCATCAAATTTGCTTTCTTTATGTGATTCCACTGTTGCATTAGCAAAGGTGTTCGACTCAACTACCATGATCTCATAACTAATGCAAACACAAACATCTAATTGGCTTATAAAACTCTCTTACATTGTGATTGCATAGCAATTAAACTCATGTGTGGCTATTTATTGTGGTGTGTGTGTGTTAACTATTAAGGATTAATGGTATTCTGTTGGGAAATATTTATAGGTTGATGGTGGCAAGAAGAAGGGTGGAAGTGGATTTCAAGTGGGGAAGAGAAAGCTGAAGACCAAGTTGACAGCAGTAGCTAAAGCTAAAGCTACACAGGCAATGGAGCTTGATAAATGAGGTTTGACTTCATTTTTGTGATTTTAGGTGATGTATTTAACCTTGATGGATCACAGAGTTGTTGACGTTCGATAATCCTTTCTTTTTTTTTCTGCTTTCCACATAAGGTTGTGACTTGCAAGCTCTGTATATTAGGCAGACTGATTTCATTGTAATAGTTGTCTCTCTTCTACAATTTTGTCTCTAATCACCATCTATGAACTTTATAATACAATCTAAGAATTTCCATTTACATATTACTATTCATTGATAACAAATTATGCTCGTATATTCAACTTTGTTGTGGTAGTTGTCTCTCCTCTGTAACTTTGCCTCTGATCATCTATGAACTTTATACAATTTACAGATCTATCTTTTCATCTTATCTTATTATTGATAAAAGACAATTTACACTCGTGTCGTCACACGCAGCCTATATAGTGTTTGTTGGATAAATTAGTTGTTGATAGGAAGAAAGCTAAGCTTTTTGTTTACTTGATGCGGTATATACTTAGTACTAGCACTGAGTGAAGTTCATTATTATAGGATCTTGTGAGGTGTAATTGATTTATTAATGTCCTTCTATGCCATCTAAGTCTGCATATGTGCATCTTGAGCATCAAATATTTGCATCTTGTCCTTGATTCCGATGTCTTAAGAATGGTAATGAGTTTGTTGATGTAAGTGCTGTTAAAAATGATTGGTAGTGACTTGTGAGTAATGCTGAATCTCAGAAAGATTTTGGGAGACTAATGCTTGTGAGTAATGTTTGAAATCCTTAAGAATGGTAGAAAACCGAAAATTGCAGTGTTTTTCACATCCTGTTTTTGTGTAAAAATATTTCTTCACATCCTTTTTTTTTTTTTTGGGTCGGTGGATTGGACAACCCCCAATCCTAGGTACACAGTACACACCCACACACTCCTCACATATTTACCCATTTTTTCTTCTCGGTTGCAGCTGGTAGGACTCGAATCCGAGACCTTTGAGATGGGGAGGGGGCGAAATGCCGTGTGATTGGAAGAAATAAGCCCAAAATTGTATAGTATAGGTGGCCCAACTAGCAAAGCTCTCACCAAATTAAAAAAAAAAGGGGTAAGGTAACATAATAGAAATTAGAAAGAATTCAATACCAAAACAAAAAGAACTTAG
>NC_029786.2:293056-294359 GCF_000816755.2 Arachis ipaensis | reverse complement strand
CTCAAAAAACGAAAAGGAAAAAAGAGTATTACCCTTTCTTGTGGAAATTTTTCTTTTGGTACCTTGCTTTATAAAGATTCATTTGACTTTAGTAGATGGGAAATTATATTTATATTCGAAATAGTATTCGAGATTACTTTAAATCCCTCTAGTACGAAAATAGTGTGGGACCATAATTTATCTATAAACCCTTTTTTTAACATTTGGTCACTCTTTTAGTTAACATGAAAAGGAGATTACAGTAATTATGATTTAATGTCTAAAGTCAAATACAGTGGTACATTTAGTTTGAAAATTGTTTCTTCAACCTAATCTTTATATTAAAAGCTTTAAGAGTTCTATAATTAGTGGCAAAAAAGATGACTTTTAAGAATTTAAAATTGGAACAATTTTAAGTTTAGTTATGTATCTAATGCTATTGAAATTTTAATTTTTAACATGTCAATAATGCTCTTTTTTGGATCCTTAAAGAATATTCTTGTAACATTTGTCAGTAAAAGTCCAAATTCGTTTTGGTAGTTAAAATCTTGAATTTAAAATGGGAAAATAAATAAATAAGTGTCCTAATTCCTAAGAAAACCTGAAAACCTAGAGCTTAAATATAAAATCACTGATTTTTTTTTTTAAAAAAGAAAAAGGAAAAGGAGTACCAATGATTGCATACGTTAATAGTAGGGCCCAACCTTTCGTTGAACAAAACCTCGGCCACAAGCTCAATGATGCATGTATTCGTACTAAGTTTTGGTTTTGGAATTTCGGTGTGTCGTGTGTGCATGCATTTCTATTGTACTGCTAACTGCTAGCTAATAGGGTTGTCATTCCTAGATTGGACTTTTTTTTTAATTATTATTTTATCGTGACTTGAAACTATTGCATCCGAGTTTTTTTTTTTTATTATTATTATTACGAATTTAACTCATTATTTGTCAGTTTCAGTCTTTCAGGCTTTCGGACTTTACTATAGGAAACATTTCAAGTCGAAGAGTACCGGTGCACCATTTGTTTTAACTGTTAATTTTAATTAATATATAATATATATATTTTTTATAATTCAGATCAACGGTTAAAATAACTGGAACACCGATACTTCTAATGCACTTGAAATGTTTCCAAAACTATAAAGAATAGTTTGGTTAAGAGTTTTGTGGACTGCATATAATCATATAGATATATGATATATCATAGTAATCTACCTATTTTACTAGTACTTCACAAAGCATTCATTACTTTGTTGTAATCAAATATGAGTAATGTGTTGATTGTTTTATTCATTTTTCAACGAGTTAAATTTAAAATAATTTTG
>NC_029786.2:287527-293020 GCF_000816755.2 Arachis ipaensis | reverse complement strand
AAATGCAATATTAATATATATTAAATTTTGTAGAAATAGAGGAATCTAATTCATTATTTATTCATGATTCCCCTGTGGGCCAAATCAAGGAATTTTGTTTTTAATTACGACTTCTGTACTTTAGGCATTACTCGATAATACATGGCACTAATCGTCAATATATATATACATACATGTCAAGCCAACTACATTTTTTCCTCTCTCTTTTTTAGGGGTGAGCACGGATCGGTTTGGTTTAGATTTAAGATAAAATTAAGACCGAACCGATCAAAATATAATTGGTTCAATTTAATTTGGATTTGTATTTTTTTGTGTATGTATCCGAACCAAACCAAACCGATTAAGAATGAATTGGTTCAATTCGGGTAATTGGGTACCCAATGACTTTAAAATTCATAAAAAAACCAAATTTTATCTTAAAAATTCAACAAATACAATAAACATGTAACTTCAATATAAATGATCTAAACATATTGAATACCAAATACATTAAAAATTAAACTCATTAAAATTTAAACATATTAATAGTGAATAATCTCACTAAAAGCCACTAAAAATCATATTTATTTTTTATTTTTTTATTTAATTAATATATGATCGAATTCACGGGTTAGTTTGAGTTCCGCACCCCCAAAACCGATACTCAAACCAATTACTAACAAAGGTTATTGGTTTGGTTCGGGTTAGACCCAATTACCTGTTGATTCCAGAACCAATTTAATTGGTTCAGTTCAGGTTCAGACAGGTAATCGGGTACCCGATACCCGTGTTCACCCCTACTCTTTTCTGGAGTTTAGTAGGGTTAATAATATTATTTTGAGCTGACATATTAATATTGATCTATTTTTATATCGATGCGCGCGAAGAACATATCATATGTCTGTTAAAAAATAGTTTAAAGATTGAAAGTGACCCATAGTGAGATGAGATCTTATATGTGTAACAAGTTATCAAAATAAGCAAGGATCTAATCATTGCTTGGAAACATATAATAACACTCTTTTTGAGCCAACACTTCTGATTTTATCATTATTTAAGCATTTTTTCACCCTTTTTTTTTTCGTACAGGCATTAGTTTAAGAATCAATATTAAGAATGGGAAAGGATTAATCTCTTCCAATTTGAGCCTCGATTTTAATTGAGAGAGGTGTTCGTATTAATGCTAGTAATTTCATTTGGTCATTTGTATTTAGCGACCATTTTATTTAAGGAAGAAATATACATCAATTTATTTTAAAGAGTTAACAATTTTAGGTGCGAACCTTTTGTTGTTGATAGTAATTTTAGAGATAATAAGAGAATATATAATTCTGTTTGTTTGTTCTATTTGTCTTTTTTTTATTTGTTTTATTTTATCTGTTCGTGTTTTCTATACCTCACTTTATGTGTTGAGCTTCTATTTATAAAAAAAAAGAAAAAGATAATGATCACACTTAATTATTGTCCTAATTTAACATTTAAAGTTTATAATGGTTTGATTAGCTAACTAATTCTGTCCGAATTCATGAAGTACAATCATGAAATCTTATTTTATATTAAAGACAGAAGTGTAGTTACTCCTAATTAATGATTTGGTTTAAAAGAACATTTTCTACTTTTATTTTTAATATTTTTATTTTTAGAATTTTATAAATAATAGTAAAAATAATAACATCATATGAACCATGTATTGGAAATAATAAAACAACAATCTAATTAATCACACTAACATACAATTACATATAACCCTAAGAAAATATTTCAATTCAATGATATATATATATAAGTAGCCTTCTCCATCAATTTTGGTAGTGGGAAACAACACTTATGAGGAAAGCAAAATATGAGGTAGGAATTCAAAAAGCAAAGAGATTTATATGTGTGGGATGAAGCATACCTCAACCTCTCTATTTCATTAGAGTCAACATAAGTGGTGTCTTTTGGTACATATAAAGTCTTCTAAGGAATTATGAGTGTTTCATTGACTAAGAAACCCTACTTGTTATTTGTTAGGAACTCCATTCACATCTTAATTTCTTTTCTAACAGCAATAAAACAGTTCATTATTGCAAGTAAATTAAACAATCATCTAATCTTTATTTTGAAAGAGAAAGAGAGAGAATTAGATTGTTAATAATTTTCTCTTTAGTACTCACTAACTATGACTTATAATTCTTAAGAAAAATACTATACATAAACTTGAGATCAAACTATCTATTTATATTAGAATTTAATTTTGATGCACTATCGTTAATATAGACTACAAAGTAGTTTTACACGTGCATCCAATTATGTAATATCATATAAGTAAAAATAACTACCATTCACATTAATCGCATGAATAGTTATCCAAAAAAATAGATATGATTGCACTAACTGTATAAATCGTATAAATTAAACTCTTTATATTAATTTTGTAAAGGCAAAAAAAATTTAATCATATAACTTGTAAACAAGTTGTATATTATTTGTCATAATATAAGAATTAATAAAATTTTCAACTATATTACAATATGATACTTGTAGCTAAATACTTGCAACTTGATCCATAATTTCACTATATTATTTAACAATTAAGATTATCATCATTTGTTTTTAACACATTGACAAACTAAAATTGATTTGGATTTTTTCACTGGATATAAATGCAAGTAGAATACAACTAACTTAAAATTTGATTTTGTTAATGACACACTTGTTAAGATTATTAATGAAAACAGAGTTTTAACCTTAATTATAAATTTATCAATACTATTAAGTCATTATACAAACCCCTTTCATTGTGGAATGGAGAGTTTAAAGAGAGAAAGAAAGAGGGAAAGGGAGTGAAGGATCCAATTGAAGCTATCCAAATGCAAACTTTCCAAAGATATTTTGTTGAGTATGGGCGATGGGGCCACTCCCATTTTTTTTTTTTATCAAAAATATGAAGACTCGAACCTGCAACCTCTTAGATGAGTATAAGGAGATTATGCCATTTGAGCTATTACTCATTGGCAATTTGAAAAGATATGTGACTCGAACTCGCGACTTTTTAATTGAATATGGAGAGTCTATGCCATTTGAACTATAACTCATTGGCATAATAAAAATTTTTAAATGTACTAATACTGATATTTTAATAATTTTTAATTATTATATTAGTACATTTAAAAATTTTCTCATAATATAATACGGAGAGAGAGAATCAGAAGCAAAAACAAGTCATGAAGACTGTATTTAAGTAATTATAGATAAAAGATGACTAATAAATTTAACTGAGCAATCTTAACCCTTTAGATTTTTGTTTTTGTTAACGTATAAATAAGAGAAGAGCTCAATTATTGTAGTGGTGTGTAAAAAGTGAAAAGTAAAAAGTAAAAAGCAGAGAAAAGAATCGAGAAAAGTGAAGAGAAGTCACGTGCAAAGAAAGTGAGGTTCCAAGTGGCAAACCCGTTTCTCAGTCAGACTCACGAGCCTTCTCGTTTATAACTCACGCGCTCACGTGGCGCGTTCATGTCTCACTGTTCTCTGCAGCAATCCCGTAAGTGCTTATGCCTTCCATCATTCATTTTTTTTTGGGTTATCGGCGATATTTTCCTAGCAAGCTTAACTTTATTTAAAAGTTTATGGTTAGTTAATAAATTATTATATATATAAAATAGGATTANCTCGATTAAAATTTTTTTTCAAAGATTGATGTTGTAAAATGTTAATTAATAACATATATAATACCTAATGTGTCTAATTGAATATTGACTAAATATGTTTATAAAAATTTATTAATTTAGTCATTTTTTCCAATTATAAAAATCCTATTCCTAATATGACCTAGTGACTAAATTGATATATTTTCGTAAACATATTTAGTCAACGTCTAATTGAACATATTATGTGTCGTGTATGCTATTAGTTAACATTGCACATTATCAATCGTTGATAAAAATTGTGAGTGGAGTAACTGAAGGACAAATATGATTAATTTGTAATCTTTGAATGACCAATTTGATTGAAAAATCTTTCAGAGATAAATTTAAAGAATGCCTTATCTTTTAGGGACTAATTTAACTATTAATCCGTATAAAATATAATTCAAATCTCGAATATTTGTTTAAATAAACGAGTAAACTGACTATTCGACCTGCTTCTTTCTCAACATTTTTATTTATTTATTTATTTTGTTTATGTTTGTTCTTTCTTGTTAGCAAAATTATTTTTTTTAGTCTTGTATTTTAATTCTCTATTTCAGTTTAAAATATGGTCTTTGACTTTCACTCCCTTATCTTACTATATTCCATTATTTAAAAGGTAAAAGAATAAATCTCAATAGCATTAATATTTGTATCATATGTTTGTCCTATTAATTCCGTTTTCAAAAGTAATTTTGATTTATAAGTTTTGACAATTTATAAAAAGTGAGAAGCTATTAAAAAAGAAGCAGCAAATAATTGTTATCAAATGAAAAGTTTAATAATCACACATAATTAACAGGATAAAGGATCTCTTACTCTCTTAGAAAGTGAGTAATAATATAGATCAAAATGAATATTTAAATACTGATATATAAATCACGTTTATTTTATTAAACTAATTGAATATTTTAAAATTACTTTTTAGTTCTTCAAGAGATATTTCGATAATATTGAGGTAAAAGACAATCCTGCATCTGGATTTAGACCTAAATTTTGTCAAACTGGCGCTTCATCAAACTTGGCAACTCTGATTATTATTTTAATGTATTATACTTTTAAATATTTTTCAATACTAAATAATTAAGTAAACTCTATGTGTAATGTATTAATGTATAATTAGATATTCATCTAAATTTTAATAGTAACAATATATTAAATTAAATTCTTAATATATTATCTTTCCAAAATTTGTATTACTAAGTAGAAAATTTGTGAAATTGTATTATACTTTTTATGTAAATTATTTAATATTTGAATAATATGAATTTCAATAAAAAAAAAAGGTTACCACCATTGGAGATGCAATAAACATCTCTAAATTTAAAAATTATTTCTTTTTCTGGGATTTAAATTTTTTAATTTCATAACAATATTTTGGAAGACAATACATCAAGGTGTCTCATCACTCATTATAACAGTATAAAATATTTTATATTAATAATTTACAAAAATTTATTAAAAAATAATAATATGCAAAAGTTACTCCAACTAATTGTTCAGCAAAGACACAAGAAAAGTAAAGTAAAATAATAATAAAAAAACGAAAAATAAGAAAAATCCATTATTCAATGTTATCCAGTTCCAAACAAGAAGTGCTTTCATGTTTATCCTTTTTGTTTGTGAAATCCGAAGTTTGAGTAGAGAGTAATTTTTAGATAATCACAGTTGTAACACTTTCTTAAATTCATACTTAATCAACATATATAATACTATAGGAAGAATTTCAACTATACTAAAAATTCTGGTTGTTCTAATTATTTTAACTGTTGATCTGAATTAAGAACATCAATATTTTTGATACATTTAAAATTTTTTCAATACTATATATATACCATAAATTAGG
>NC_029786.2:283865-287339 GCF_000816755.2 Arachis ipaensis | reverse complement strand
TTTATAGGACTTTTATATAAATCAATTTGCAACAAAAAATGGTTTCATAAGTAGTCAATTAGAATGGATATGAATTATATAAAGATTCTGAACATATTTTATAAAGAAAAAAGAATGACCAGTTGACAAAATATTTTTGTCTTATTTTAAAATAAGTTTATGTTGTCAATGTCTTCATATCTATATTGTTAATTAAAAGACTAATAGGTGGTATCAGATATTATCTAAGATTGTAATTGGTTAGTTTTAAAACAATATTCAAGATAAAGATATAATTAAAATAGAAAAAAAATCATTAATATGTTTATTTGATTAACTTAATTATTTACCTTACAAGCTAGGATTATATGGTTATAGAAGATCTCATGATGATGATGATGATGATGATGATGATGATGGTAAATAGTAGCATAAGGTAAATCCAAGTCATAGGTTGGTCGTTAATGGTTGATGAGTACTCAATACTCATTAATCAAATCTGGATCCTCAGCACTCTGACCTAGAAATATATGCATTCAGATAAGGACTTCACTTATGCGCCTCACACACTCACTATTCATCCAACACTTTCATCATGACTTCATAATAAATAATAATATTATTATATGTTTCTGAATTTTGCATTTCTTCTCACTCATCTTCTTATGTAGTTAATGTCTTTGTTTCTCTGTTTCTCTGTTTCCACTCACTCACTTCACTTTCACACACTCTCTCCTCTCTGCTGCTTCTGTCACCGCTCTTTAATTCTGCTCCATGAAACCGTTGCAACACTAAGCTTGCTCTTCTTCATACAATCACTCATAACCCTCTGTCTTGTGACCCTTTTCAGTTTTGATCCTCAATCTCTACATAAATGTCAGTAATGTTTCCTTTTCTTTTATTTCCCCACTTCAATTCCTTTTTCAAGTGTAATTCCTGATGCATTCATAGCATTGCTTCTTTGTTTTATTTTGTTTTCAGTATCTTGGGTGTGTGTTAATTCACCAAAGTTTGTAACTTTCTCTGTGATTCTCTGAGCTGTTATGTTTTCTCTGAGTGGCATTTTCTGCTGTTTGCTTTAATTTTGGAACTGGGGTTTGTCAATTATTCCATGACACTGACTTGAAGTAATTAACTGGCCCTTTAAATTATTATTTTGAAAAAAAAAATATTCTTTTTTTTTTGGGTGAGCTTGATTTATGTTGTTTGGGGTGTTTGGCTTGGAATTTTGCTTGGTGTTTAAGGTTTTATAATGGGTTGGTGTGTGAGTGGACATGTTGCAGTTCATGCTGGTCTTTTATCTTTAATGTGAAGCCTTTTAGTTGTTTTCTATAAAGTTTGGTAAGCTGTGTGAAACCAGCTTCTCTTTTTGTCTTTGCTGTTTTGGTTGATTGGAACTATTGTGGAATTTTTCTGCCTTTATTTCATAGGGTTAGTTATGCTTTCAATTTTTATCTTCTACTTTATGGTTGTCTTTTGCATGTGTGTGTGTGCCTTTAAATCTTGAAGTCCTTTTCTCTTCCTTTTGAACATATAGTTATTTAGGCCTTCAAACATGTATATATATCTATAGGCTTTAGTTTCTGATTTGAAGGACTTCTGTTGTTCTTCTCAAACTGCAGTTACTAATCTTATAATTTAAGAACTTTGGACATTGAGTTTTATTGATTTTCATATGCAGTATTCTGGTTTTGTGCATTTCCCCCTGTTAAAATTTGTTGTTGACTGCTTATGAGAACAGTTAGGTGTATTGAACATTGTGGGGTTGGAATCTTGTTGTGAAATTTTCTTGAGATTAGAGGAGCTTGAAGAGTAAATGCATGGATCGTGGGGACCAAATGGCGTTGTCTGGTTCTGCATCTTATTATATGCAGAGAGGAATGCCTGGTTCTGGAACACAGCAACCTGACTTGCACAATTCGCCTAGTATGCGTCCATTGTCGAATCCTAACCTCCCATTTCAGCAAACCATTGGGGGTAGTACCATTGGATCCACGATGCCATTGGAATCTTCGGGGATGTCGTCTCAATGTGTCAATGTTGGTGCCCCTGCTGGAGCTCCTTCCGGAGAACCGGTCAAAAGGAAGAGGGGTAGGCCTAGGAAGTATGGGCCGGATGGAACCGTTTCACTGGCATTGACTCCAACGCCAGCTACTCATCCAGGAACCATGACACAACAAGGCCAGAAACGGGGTAGAGGTCGCCCCCCAGGGTCTGGGAAGAAACAGCAGCTGGCTTCTCTTGGTAAATATCTGTTTCAACTTTTATGATGTCTTGTGATGAATTGAAGTTATTATAATTTGATGTTGAATTGTTACTGTTCTTGTTTGAAAATACTTATTGAGATTTATGTAAAATAATATCTTATAACAAAACTTAACTTATATATCCTTATATAAATTTTCTGTAGGTCGAGTTTAAAGTGAAAAATTGCAAACATGTGTCCGATATATAGAAAACGGTTGAAAAACAACCAGTGATTGCAAATATTTTAACGCATGCTTCTAAGAAGCTAAAAATGGAACAAAATGGCTATAAAAAAATCATTTATAAGTCATTTACATACAAGAAAAAACAAAGATAGAAAATGGAAGACAATATCTATTTAGAAGAGCATGAATCATCATTTATTCATATTTTAAATATATCTTGATATTTTAATTTGTTCTTTTTATTATGAATAAACTACTATCTATCATAAATCATCAAAATTATTAATAATATTGCTTTTATTTTTTGTCTGGTCAAGATATCTCTCATTTAATTTTACTCTCATTTTGCTTACTATATATATTGATAATAATTTGCATAAAGTATTTCATAGTTTTGATTAAAAATTGTATTTAAATATTTCTTCCCTATATTTTATGTAGCTAGGCTATTTTTTTTTTCTTGATTATTAGCATTAGAGTTACCGTAATATGCCGAGATTCTCTTTTAATGTATAAATTCTTCCCATGTTACCGTAATATGCCGAAATTCTCTTTTAATGTATAAATTCTTCCCATGTCATTTTCCAACTCTTTCAGTTGAACAACATCCACAGCACTTCTTTTGATGGCTTCCACCTATAGATGTAACAATTGAGGAGTAGAGTTTAGACTTTGACAAAACAATTTTTATTAAAATAAATCTACATAATCTTACACTATTAACTTAAATAATCATAATAATTATGATCATTTATACCACCTTGCTCCTATGATCTTTTAGCATTTTCTGCTAACCAAAAATCCAAGTGAAAAGAAAACAGTATTAAATAGTTCAGAAATGTCCACAAATTATGAGTATATATTGGATATAATATGGATAACTAATCAGTACATGGAAGTGTATAAAACACCTTGAAAAGAAAATTAACACTCATAAACAGAACTAAATTTGGGCCAAGTTTTAGTAAAAGCACATGTATATATTTTTTTAACCAGATTATAATCTGCAACCTACAAAATTTTACATAAATTTTGCTCAAAATATTAGTAAAACTCAAGCCAT
>NC_029786.2:280451-283399 GCF_000816755.2 Arachis ipaensis | reverse complement strand
GTCTTGAATAAAATAATTTTTAAAAAATAAAATATAGTTTTGTTTAAGATATACCTTGTTTTGTTTAAATCTTTTATGTCTTCAGTGCTTATGTTAGTCCTCGACCACTTCCATCCATCAACCTCCTCTTCATTCTCGCTAGCTGATCATAAAGCAAGCAGGTATCATTAAATTGCAGGTAAATGGTAAGCAAAGATGACACAATGAATACACAACATCACCAAAAAAAAAAAAAACTTCAACAAAATAACCTCAGGTTTCAGCAGCAACACGAACTTCATCTTCTTGAATGGGTTTAGTGAAGGATGGATTATCACACACTCATTAAACAATTCAACAGTGACAAATTACTCCATTTCATTGGCATATGGAGAATGAAGTCATGAACTAAGCTGGACTAATGGCAAATCTTCTTTTGTAGGGAATCATTAAAATAATTTCCAGCAGCAGCAGAAAATGGAAGAAAATTTCTGAATTGACAAACGCATCTAGTAGGTAAAAAAGGTTATAAACAATCAAACAATTTCATCATCTTTGATTTCAACTTTTAATGAAAAAAACAAACAAACAAATAGTATACATACTCTGAATTTCCAAGTTTTCTGAGTTCGTCAATTGCTGCAACAACTGTTACTTTTTTTTCACGGCTGACCAGTGGAGTCAAAGAAAGTCTTCATCTGCGCCCCGGCCAACCATGCTCCTATACCTCATTAGAAACCCAAACAGCACCACGTCCGCCACCGCCAGGTCTTCTGCCGTTACCACAGGTATTCCATCGTCTTTGGACGACACCCTCGTCTGTTGTAGAATCTCTGCTGAGAGCATCTCTGGCACCCTGTAGAGAACCATTTCCACTCCCTCAACGCTGTCCACGCCCTTCTTCAACCTCCTTGCTAGGCCTTCCACGTGTCCATACATTGAGTAAAACACCATGAAGATCCTCACCGTTGTAGTAGCAGCGGCCACCCCATACGACGACGCTTGGGTGTTTTTGGTACATCTGTGGAGGTGTTGTCACAGGGGATCGACGCCGTCTAAGACATTCCGGCAA
The DNA here is from genome assembly GCF_000816755.2 of Arachis ipaensis. NCBI lineage: Eukaryota > Viridiplantae > Streptophyta > Magnoliopsida > Fabales > Fabaceae > Arachis > Arachis ipaensis. The sequence continues at coordinate 282,348 of NC_029786.2, read as the reverse complement.
CGACGAAAGAGGGAGAATTGCCGGCAACACACCTTCTTCTTGCTGGGAACGAATCTCCTGTTTTCCCACTCAAGATTTTAGATGAGAAAAGATTTCAGAGGATGAGAATGAGAGAATTTTAGAATTTCAGGAGAAGGGTAAAGGGTTCGAAGAAAAGAGGGTAGTTATGAGAGTAAATGGGGGAGCATGAGTATATAGATGAATTAGAAAATTTGATTTCTTAGGGCCAAATTTGAGCGGTAAAATTCCCGCCCAATCAGATGTACAACTTCTTCCTTTAAAATTAAATTTGGGCGGAAAAATTAATTTGGATTGCTGTAACATCTTCTTTTACTATAATTATTTTTTACTTTAAAAGGGAAGTTAGATAATTTAGACACCTAGGGGTGTCCATAGATCGGATCCTATCCGCATATTCGCGGTGTTTATCCGAATCTGATTCGAAAATTGCGGATATGGATCCGATCCGCAAGACTTTTGAATCGGATCGGATCGGATCCGCACACTAATTGGATCGGATTGCGTAGAAAAAATAAATTTTATTAATATTTTTTTAATAAAAATAAGCTTTTAAAAATATTTTTGTGTTTTGCGGATATATCCGATATCCGATCCGATCCAATCCGATAATTTTAATGCGGATCGGATCGAATTTTTTGCCATATCCGATCCGATCCGATCCACGGACACCATAATAAAGGTACCATAGAACTCACCAAATTATATAATAACTTAGGAATAACCCATAGAATACAACTAGGATAGGACCTAGACTTGTCTGCAACTTACACCTAATATGCACCATCTGATATGTACCAACTTTTCGTATAAATAAATTAAAATAGAATCTCAATTTGTTAACATTAGCTCCAAAGTAAATAATCAATGCAGAAAAATAGACAAATCACATGAAAAATAAGAGAAAAATATTTAAATACAATATTTAATCAAAGCTACAAAATACTTGAAGCCATGGCATCTTTTAATTTTTATTTGTTAATAATTATCAATATATACAAAAAGATCACGCTAAAATCAAATGAGATATCTTGATAAAGTAAAAGATAAGAGCAATATTACTTATGTATTGATTATTTTATAATAGGCACTAACCATGATTACTCATGCAAATAACTTAACAATCACAAATAGTTATTTGAGTCACAATGTACACAAACCTTATGATAAAGTAATCATAAAGTAAAACAACATTATCAAAGTAAAAGATACATCCACACACAAACAATAAAATCATAACTAAAACAAACAATATGCCAAGATACACCATAAAAATCAGATAAATCATGATGGTACTTGCTTAATCAGTTGCCATCTCACAAAACTTGACTTCTATTCCCTTATTCATTAATTATTTTTCTCCATACTTTGCAGCAAAAAATTTGAGACGCATTATCCCGAGAATGTGCAGTAAAATTAATAATGTAATACATAAGGCCAGCAACAACTTGGCTATTAGCCTTGGACTAGACACGCCACCTTGAATTGATGGAGGTAAGTGTTGTTTATTGGGCTTATATGTTGGGCTCTTATAAATTAACTTTAACATAAAAGGACCCGAACGTGTCCCTTGATAATATGTAAAAAAACATTCTCCAGGCCCAGGGACATTGGGAACAATTTGTTTGACATTTGATTCGAGAATTATGATTTTTTTTTTTTGGGACGAAGCTAATTTTTCGTGATGTATAAATAAAAAATGAAACTGTATATTGAATCAAATGTTGTGTAAAATCCAATGCATATATTAATGAATACTAAAACAACACCAAAAATAAAAAAAATAAAAAAACATTAAAAAATGATGAGGTATAGTTCGGCCGTCTTGGGCCTTCTCAATAGTGTAAAGAAAATATCTATCAAATAAAAAAAAGAATAA
>NC_029786.2:279969-280351 GCF_000816755.2 Arachis ipaensis | reverse complement strand
TAGTCATCTATTTTATAAGAAAATTACTCGCACTTAGATTCAACATACAAATTTAAATCTTGAAATATCTCAACTAATAGGAATTTTAGGATTTAGAATTTAAGATTAGTTTTATTATTTGCGTTTTAGAATTTTCTTGTTTAAAATTTATGGTTTGTTTTAGTGAATTTTTAAGAAAATATCTTTTTTTTTTAGTTATTTTTTTTAAAAGATTTTATGGAAAAGTAAAAATAATTTTATGTTTGGATCGGGTATCTTATGCAAAAAAATCTTTTTATTTATTAATTATGTTTGGGTATAACAATATAAAAGTACTTTTTTGTTTATTTATTATATGAAAAACATATTTTTTTAAAGAAAAAAATCTTTTTAAAAAAATATA
>NC_029786.2:279031-279539 GCF_000816755.2 Arachis ipaensis | reverse complement strand
TAGCGTCCAAACACGCATTTAGGATTTTGAATTTTAGTGTTTATAATTTAGGATTTTATCATTTGGAATTTAGAATTTTATTGTTTATGATTTAGGAATTATAATTTAAGGTTTAGAGTTTTGGATTTTTTTTTAATTTGATTATGATGTTGTTTACATAATTTCAGATTTGTTTAGATTATAATTTTGATTTTTTGAATTTAATATTAAACAATCTGATAAATTTTTGTATTTGAATTTTAAATATTAGAAAGAAGTTTAAATTTTATTTTTAAATATTACGGAGACAATAATATACAGAAAAATAAATTTATATATGTGTCTGAGGCTGTTTTTTATTTAAACTTTTGTCAAAAATGACCCTAAATTAGATAACTTTTCATAGATTATTATTGTAATAATTATTCTAAAAATACATATGCTTTCACAACATAACCAAATTTTGATTAAAATATTAGTAACATTAATCTTTACTAATTACTCACATTAACGGTTGTAGATCAAGATC
>NC_029786.2:264308-278946 GCF_000816755.2 Arachis ipaensis | reverse complement strand
TCTAAACAAACAAGCCTACTGCCTTCTTCATTCTTACTAAGTATTCCAAAATACTTTAGCCATTTTAAAAAGCCTTGCTCACTTTTAAAATTGTTTTTTCCATTTTTACGTCCAAACTAATTTGGATTCTACTAATAAAGGTGCTTCATAACTTCCCATCTACCTTACTACTTACACTAACGAGTTAAACTCAGGATATCTTTATTTTAAACCAACAAATCCCACATCTTCGTCCTTTTAAATTTTCAGCAATTTTTTTTTCATTTCTATGAAAAGTTAAAACCTAATAAGGGTCAGGCATTAAACATTAGGTAAATGGGGTTGGTCATTTGTATTTAACGCTTCTCTCTCAAGTCTCACCAACAAACTGTTGTTGCTTTTGTGATGAGCTTGCTCTCTTTTATCGGATAGCACGGTTATATAATAGAGGTGTTCAATTATATCCCTCTCACTCAAACTATCACACCATTTCTTCATTTGCCTTCTTCTTCTTCTTCCTCTTCTATGACTTTTTACGGTATGCATCTTTCTTTGTTCATTTATTTATAATGTTGTTGTGCTTAAACTTTTCTTGTTCTCTAATTATTCTTTTTACTTTGTATATTGTGGGAATGTTTTAAAGTTGTTTTTGTTCAATATCTATCAAGATGGCAGCTGGTGAGTAGTATTTTGAATTTAATATTTTCAGTTAAAATGTTTATTTTCGTTAGTCTCCGGAGGAGTGGACCAATAATCAATCTTATGCATGGACCAAAAAGTTACAATCTTTAAATATCGAGCTACTGTAGGGAGCTTTCTACCACCAAATCGGATCGGATACCACTTGTTGGGCTCTAATACAACTTGTTCGGGTACCGTAGGAAGTTTTTGACCATCGAATCGCCTCTAATACCACTTGTTGGGCCACCGTGCGGCTCTGATACCACTTGTATGGTCACCCTAGAGAGTTTTTGACCACCAAAACGGCTCTGATACCACTTGTTGGGACATCTTATGGAGTTCTCGACCACCGAATCGGCTCTGATACCACTTGTTAGACCACCATATCTCCATTTTTAACCATGATTGCTTGAATATAGGATATCATTTGGTGGTTTGAAGGTGTGTGTTGTGTGAAGGGACAGTAAGAACTTCTTTTAAATTTCTACACTTACTCTTGTTTTCTAATGTACTCAATTCTACTTACCACAAAAATTATAAGCACTAAATCTCCTTTTTTTTATTAATTGTTTACTTTCAATTTTGCTCTTCATTGCTTAGAGCTATGAGCAAATTGCTGTACACCACCACAAGCCACCGAACTTTTTATCCCTGTGCCTTGATTTTTTTTTGTAAACTAGTTATCTTCGCCGAATTCTTTTTAAAACTTATACAATGTCTTGATCTTATGTAGTTATTTATGATATGTTATTTTTAATATTTTTTTCTTGTGATTTAGACTGTTGGATTTGTTTAATGAAGCTACGTCATCAATTACTTTTAAGAAAGTTATAAAAAAACATAAATTTGCTTGCACTCATTCTCACTCATTGAAAAATTTATAAAAAAGACTACACTTAGGAAGTTGGAGTGCTCTGTTAAGGTACATAGCTATATATTATTTGTGCAATGTGGTGTCATGTGGATCTTATTTTAAGATTATGTTATGTCTTGTGTGTATTCAGGCTGTTCAAACAGCTTTAAAGATGCTAGAGAATGGGTGCAACATTCGTGATGCAGAAGCTGTTTGTGACCTTGATGTTCTTAACCAGATATATAAGTAGAAAGTAGTTGACAATTTTTAAATAATTTTTTGTAGACATGTGTTCTGGGTGTTTAAATGCTCAGTTCTATCTTCTAGTATATTTCATAGCATGTTATTCTAACTTCTTTTAGCATGTTTCATCCATTGTCTCTGTACATATTTAATTATCTTCCATAAGCTAGTGTATAACATGGTTTTCATATATAAAACACCTATATCCACTTCTCTATTGTACTGGATATTATCGGATTTAGCTATGTTAACCATATTGACTGAAATTTTTGCAGGACAAGCTGAAAGTATATCTAGCACCTGTTCTGTGTGGTAACCGCTATATGTCATTTGGTCACCATTTTACACAAGTGAAAAAGCTAGAAGGGGTATTCATAATTCAATCTACACTTTTTCTTAATATCTTAGTTAATTGTACTGCTGTATGATGTGCTATCTTTTTTATATTTTCTTATCTTTTGCTTCTATGGGTATTCTTGTGAACCTCAATTTAAAATCATTTGTTCCATATCTAATGCCTATGAGCCATATGAGCCGTGTAAGTTGTGTTTAATAATTACTTCATATAATTTTTTTCACAGAAAAAATGTTTATTTGTTTTACAAAATTTTTTTTACAACATTCTTTTGAACAGTATGAATTGTATTTATCAACCGTTAACTTATATTTTTAGAATCTTGTTCCATAATAAAGGGAATCAAACCAAGAATGTGTGGTTTCTTGCTACTCTTTTTTGCTGTGGTAATTTTGGACCTGTTGCACTTTTTTAACCTTTCTGTATTTCAAAAAAATAACGTTCTCAATTTTAAATTTGGCTCTAATACAAACATGAATATAGAAGAAAAATGTAAAAGTAGGGGAAAAAAGAAGAAAAATTACAAAGATGAATATATTAAATATTTATATAGGAGTCTAATGGTTATGTACATTTATGATCGTTCTTTAATAAATTCTAGCATGTGTTCTTAGAAGTTAGAACATAAGATAGACAAACTCATTTTTTTACTCATAAATTAATTTTCTTTTAGATCGAAGCAATTGTATACATATGCACGAATTGATAATGCATGTTTTGTGAGATTCCTAGACTTGTTCGATCCATTATTTCAAATTATCAATTTTATGATTTTGTAAATTTTGCTTAACCAGTTTAATTCAACCCAAATTTAAATATCCATTAAGTTATATGATTAATTTTCAGGCGTTCAATAAGTTATATTAGTAAATTTCTGACGAATAAAAAATAAGATTAAGTTAATCTATTGAATTTTCTAGACAAAAAATTAACTGCATTAACCTTTTTTATAATATTTAATATTTATATTCGAGTCCAATTATCACGTACGTTCATGAATTATTTTTTCATATACACTTCTTTAAAATGGATGAAATTGATACGTATGAATTAGCTCAATATTATTGGCTAGTCCAATTTGAGTTAGTTGAAACTTCAAAATTTTGATTGAACAAATCAAATATCTCCTCACATGGTCACTTTTCAGACTTTCATCACCAAAACGCTAGTCTTACATTATCTTTCCTTTAAATTATCTCTAACTTCCTATATAAATAAATTGAGAGAATCTCAATATGACTGGTTCAAAATTTTTTGAAGACAAAAATGAGTTAGTAAAAAAAATGTCGGTGAAATATTTGTTGTTGGCCACACAGTTAATCTCTCAAGCAAAAAAATTGATTAAACATAACAAATACGTTTATTAATATCCTTTCTCATGTTAAACTATTGTAGGACCGGTACAACAATTTAATGTTTTTGGATGTAAATTATGATAGAGTGAAAAGATTTATTGATCTAAATTTAAAATACTTCACAAAATTAGCAAATACTAAATCATTATTAGATGAATATTTAAAGAGAAAATTTTACTTTTTAAGATTATTTTAAATCCTCAAAAAATGGTTTTCTAAAAATTTCAACAAAATCTAAGTAATTTTTATAAATATTTTGTTTTAATTCAAAATAAAGCATTCTTATAAGTATTTAGTTTTTATAACATTTAAAATTCTTGAGGTAATAAACTATGAGTAGAATTGTGACTTTTGTATAAAAAAAATCTTGTCAAGGACACGAAGAACAAACAAAATAAACATCTTCAATTGTAATAAAAATAATTGACAATGTATCACAGAACATATTGATTAAAAAAATTTTTGGCACCAATTTTTTTCATCTCCAACTTAAATTACAAATAATTGAAAAATCACAATTCAAATAAGAATTATTTATATACTGAACGAATCGATGTTCAATTTTTGGGTATTTTATCGAAACAAGCAAGAGAACATAAGATGAGATGACACCACATCCAACTCAAAACCATAAGGTAGTAAGTTAATGAGTCTCTCATCTTATAAACTCCTCACTCTTCCTTGCTTGCTTTCTTCAATGTGGACTAATTTTCATACACCCTACACTTGCAACATTAACATGTAAATGTTTTACGATTGATTTTTCCAGAGTCATTCTTTTCCCCACTTTATTCTCCAGGAGCTTTTAATTATATAGTATTCCCTCACTTTTCTTTCAATTTTTCTAGTAACACGTCCCACTATTAAAACTGTGTGATAACGATCTTCTTTTATCTCTTCTTCTGCAATGGAACCCTTATATATAGATATTGTAAAAATACTGAAATTTTTATAGAATAAAATTAGCATTGTAAAAAAAATACTCTGATATAAATGTAAATTTAGATGAGATGACACCAGACCGATTAACCATCAATTCTGATACAACTTGTTAGGCCATCCGTGGGAGCTTTCGACCTTGAATACCCCTTAAAACTACCAGACCGATTAACCATCGGCTCTGATACCACTTGTTGGGCCAACCGTGGGGAGCTTGAGGACTCAAACGAGACCGATTAACCATCGACTCTGATACCACTTGTTGGGCCACCCATGGAAAGCTTTCGACCTTAATACCCCTTAAAACTACCAGACCGATTAACCATCGCCACTTGTTGGCCAACCGTGGGGACTTTTGACCACCGAAAAAACTTCGGGAGGAATCAAGCGAGAGAACATAAGTTGAGATGTTACTCACACGTTTTAGCTTCTTAAATGCACTCGTTAATAAAATGTTTGCAATCACGGTTATTTTTCAACAGTTTTCCATATATCAGATACTTCTTCACAATTTTCTACCTTAAACTCANNNNGATATATAAGTTAAGTTATGTTATAACATATTATTTTATATGTAAAAAAATATTATTTTATTGTAATAAATAAAAATTATTAAACTGGATACCTTTCTATTGATTGTGTTACATGGTCTTTGTGCTATAAACTTGCACATGCTCTCTTCTACGCACTCATTTGTAATCATCCATCTTAAAATATTATAAGGTATTGCTGTATCATTTCTCAAATAGTTGTCTAACAAATATTATGATGAAATAATAATATTTTCACCACTATTAAATTTGTCAATTATATTGTAACTAGTTTTTATGGCAGTTGTCACTGTTATAGTCCAACAGCAATTTAAAATTAAAAAATCAGTTTCTACGGGAGTTCCTCAAAAAAATCAATGTAATTTATTAGGATATTATTCTACAACGAGCGTACTCTTAGCGTACTCTTTGTCTATATATTGGTAAGAACCAAATATGAATAACAAAAATAATATTCTTCTAAATAATTCTTCGTTTCTTTCCTAAACTCTTTGTACCATGGTAACACTAACAACATTAAAATTAAAAGTTTTAATTTTTCATACACCTCACACTTGCAACATTAACTTGTAAATACCTTACGATTGATTTTTTCGAAGTCATTCTTTCCTCACTTTATTCCCCAGGAATCTTTAATTATATAGTATTCTCTCATTTTTTTTTTCTAATTTTTCTAGTAACACGTTCTACTACTAAAACTGTGTGATAACGAACACTAATAGAGAGTTGCACTAAAAAGAACACTAACTAACAGTAAGACTACAAGCTTGCCTGCTCAAAAAAGGCAAAAAAATATACTTTGTACGGTGAAGATCAAGTCTTTCTTTTGATATTACAAATAAGACTTTAAATTTAATATTTTTTAAACAATACTTTTAAATTTAGAATATTTTTTACGTCCTTTGACATCCTTCGATGGAAGGTCGCGAGCTCTCACAGCTCTTACAAAAAGTAGACAAAAGCAATTTAAATTTAGAAAATCAGTTTCTACGGCAGTTTCTCAAAAAATAAATGTAATTTATTAGGATATTATTCTATAACGAGCGTACTCTTAGCGTACTCTTGTTCTATATATTGGTAAAAATCTTGTAATCATAGAAAAAATATGAATAATAAAAATAATACTCTTTTAAATAATTTTTGGTTTCTTCACAATTTTCCACCTTAAACTCAGCTTGCATAAATATATATAAGGAAACCTAACCCCCACCCCCATCCCCCAAACGCGTTACTGCTGCGCGAGTCCCTCCCCTCCCCGGCTCACCCACCCACAGGACCTCCGACCTCACCAGTCACCACCTCCGACGTCACCGCCTCCACCCAGAAAGCCTCCACCCAGCAGCGTTTTTGGGTTCTGTAGGGTCCCCTCACCACCTCCGACCTCGCGGCCTCCGCCCAGAAAGCCTCCCACCCAGCCACCGATTCAAGTGCATATGGAGCCCGAGCCATCTATTCAGGTAAACTTTACTGATTCATTCTTGCCTTGTTGTTGGTATTGCTGCTTGGTGCTTGCTGGTTAATGGTTATTGTTCAATGTTCAGTTTTAATTTTAACCTGAAAAATAGTTTATAAGTATTGCTGCTTGGTATTGCTGCAATGCTGCTTGGTGCTTGGTATTGCTGCTTGCTGCTTGGTATTGCTTGCTTGGTATTGCTGCTTGCTGCTTGGTATTGCTGGTTTAATTTTGAGATTATCAAGTTTTGTTCTGTTTAGTGTTTAATTTGGCAAGTTCAATTTGTTCATTGCCAAGTTCAATTTGCAAATTCTGTTTAGTGTTTATTGCTGTCTTGCTGGTTTAATTTGTTCATTGCTTGTTCACATTATCAAGTGCCAATTCTGTTTGGTTTAATTCTGGTTCACATTATCAAGTTCAATTTGTTTGCTGCCTTGCTGGTTTAATTTGTTTATTGCTTGTTCATTGCTTGTTTGCATTATCAAGTTTTGTTCTGTTTTGTTTATTGCTTGTTTATTGCTGGTTAATGGTTATTGCTTGTTTATGTAGTTTGAGGTTAGTTCAAGTGAGAATATGGGCGACACTGGATTGCTTCCAATTCCTATTCCGAATGAATCAACAAGCATCAGATCTCCGACTGCTTTGCCTCCTGTGCCAGCTCCTCAACGAAACACAAGGAAGCTTGCTAGTAGAGGCCGAGGGAATTAAACTTCAGTTGTGTTGAGATATTAAACTTCTTTAATTGTCGTATTTGAATTTATTGTCGTTATATTTTATTAGATCAAGACTTTGTTAGCTATTGTGTATTTTGGCTTGTTGATTTCAATCTTATGACATTGCATAATAGTATGGTAGAATTTTTTTTTATTTGATTGAAAAAACCGAACAAACCGAACCAAACCAAACCGATTTTAATTGGTTTGGTTTGGTTCGGATGACCTTGAAAAAAAAACCGAACCAAACCGAACCGCATCTTAATTAAACGATCGGATCGGATGGCTTTTCCTTCAAAAACCGAACCAAACCGCACCGCGAACACCCCTACTCTTAGCGTACTCTTGGTCTATATATTAGTAAAAATCTTGTAATCATAGACAAAATATAAGTAATAAAAATAATACTCTTTTAAATAATTTTTGGTTTCTTCACAATTTTCCACCTTAAACTCAGCTTGCATAAATATATATAAGAACATATAAGTTAAGTTATGTTATAACATATTTTATATGTAAAAAAAATATTATTTTATTGTAATAAATAAAAATTATTAAACTTCTAACAATATTTAATTAAATGGATACCTTTCTGTTGATTGTGTTACATTGTCTTTGTGCTATAAACTTGCACATGCTCTCTTCTACGCACCCATTTGTAATCATCCATCTTAAAACATTATAAGGTATTGCTGTATACCAATCCTGGTCATCGAGTCGACCAACTCCTATTCTTCGCAGGTATTTTTCATCCTTCTTTAATTTCTCTATTTGGTCATTCCTCAAATAATTGTCCAACAAATCTTGTGGTGAAATAATAATATTTTCACCACCATTAAATTTGTCAATTATATTGTACCTAATTTTTATGGCAGTTGCCACTGTTATAGCCCAACAGCAATTTAAATTTAACAAATCAGTTTCTACCGGCAGTTCCTTAAAAAAATCAATGTAATTTATTAGGATATTATTCTATAACGAGCGTACTCTTAGCGTACTCTTGTCTATATATTGGTAAGAACCAAATATGACTAACAAAAATAATATTCTTCTAGATAATTATTCGTTTCTTTCCTAAACTCTTTGTACCATGGTAACACTAACAACATTAAGATTAAAAGTTTTAATTTTTCATACACCTCACACTTGCAACATTAACTTATAAATACCTTACGATTGATTTTTTCGAAGTCATTCTTTCCTCATTTTGTTCTCCAGGAATCTCTAATTATATAATATTCTCTCATTTTTTTTCTAATTTTTCTAGTAACACGCCCTACTACTAAAACTGTGTGATAACGAACACTAATATAGAGTTGCACTAAAAAGAACACTAACTAACAGTAAGACTACAAGCTTGCCTGCTCAAAAAAGGCAAAAAAAAATATACTTTGTACGGTGAAGATCAAGTCTTTCTTTTGATATTACAAATAAGACTTTAAATTTAATATTTTTTAAACAATACTTTTAAATTTAGAATATTTTTTACGTCCTTTGACATCCTTCGACGGAAGGTCGCGAGCTCTCACAGCTCTTACAAAAAGTAGCCCAAAAGCAATTTAAATTTAGAAAATCAGTTTCTACGGCAGTTTCTCAAAAAATAAATGTAATTTATTAGGATATTATTCTATAACGAGCGTACTCTTAGCGTACTCTTGGTCTATATATTGGTAAAAATCTTGTAATCATAGACAAAATATAAATAATAAAAATAATACTCTTTTAAATAATTTTTGGTTTCTTCACAATTTTCCACCTTAAACTCAGCTTGCATAAATATATATAAGAACATATAAGTTAAGTTATGTTATAACATATTATTTTATATGTAAAAAAAATATTACTTTATTGTAATAAATAAAAATTATTAAACTTCTAACAATATTTAATTAAATGGATACCTTTCTGTTGATTGTGTTACATTGTCTTTGTGCTATAAACTTGCACATGCTCTCTTCTACGCACCCATTTGTAATCATCCATCTTAAAACATTATAAGGTATTGCTGTATAACAATCCTGGTCATCGAGTCGACCAACTCCTATTCTTCGCAGGTATTTTTCATCCTTCTTTAATTTCTCTATTTGGTCATTCCTCAAATAATTGTCCAACAAATCTTGTGGTGAAATAATAATATTTTCACCACCATTAAATTTGTCAATTATATTGTACCTAATTTTTATGGCAGTTGCCACTGTTATAGCCCAACAGCAATTTAAATTTAACAAATCAGTTTCTACCGGCAGTTCCTTAAAAAAATCAATGTAATTTATTAGGATATTATTCTATAACGAGCGTACTCTTAGCGTACTCTTGTTTATATATTGGTAAGAACTTTGTAATCACAGAAAAAATATGAATAATAAAAATAATACTCTTTTAAATAATTTTTGGTTTCTTCACAATTTTCCACCTTAAACTCAGCTTGCATAAATATATATAAGAACATATAAGTTAAGTTATGTTATAACATATTATTTTATATGTAAAAAAAATATTACTTTATTGTAATAAATAAAAATTATTAAACTTCTAACAATATTTAATTAAATGGATACCTTTCTGTTGATTGTGTTACATTGTCTTTGTGCTATAAACTTGCACATGCTCTCTTCTACGCACCCATTTGTAATCATCCATCTTAAAACATTATAAGGTATTGCTGTATAACAATCCTGGTCATCGAGTCGACCAACTCCTATTCTTCGCAGGTATTTTTCATCCTTCTTTAATTTGTCTATTTGGTCATTCCTCAAATAATTGTCCAACAAATCTTATGGTGAAATAATAATATTTTCACCACCATTAAATTTGTCAATTATATTGTACCTAATTTCTATGGCAGTTGCCACTGTTATAACCAACAGCAATTTAAATTTAACAAATCAGTTTCTACCGGCAGTTCCTTAAAAAAATCAATGTAATTTATTAGGATATTATTCTATAACGAGCGTACTCTTAGCGTACTCTTGTTTATATATTGGTAAGAACTTTGTAATCACAGAAAAAATATGAATAATAAAAATAATACTCTTTTAAATAATTCTTGGTTTCTTTCCTATACTCTTTGTACCATGGTAACACTAACAACATTAAGATTAAGAGTTTTAATTTTTCATACACCTCACACTTGTAACATTAACTTATAAATACTTTACGATTGATTTTTCCAAAACCATTCTTTCCTCACTTTGTTCCCCATGAGTTTTTAATTATATAGTATTCCCTCATTTTTCTTCCAATTTTTCTAGTAACACGCCCCACTACTAAAACTGTGTGATAACGATCTTCTTTTATAAAACCCTTATATATAGAATCCTACATTGTAAAAATACAGAAAAAAATTAGATAAAAAATACAAAAATTTATATAGAATAAAATTAGCATTGTAAAAATAGAGAAAAAAAATTATATAAACGTAAATTTAGATGAGATGATACCAGACCGATTAACCATCGAATCTGATACCACTTGTTGGGCCACCCGTGGGGAGCTTTCGACCTTGGATACCCCTTAAAACAACTAGACCGATTAACCATCGGCTCTGGTACTACTTGTTGGGCCAACCGTGGGGAGTTTGAGGAATCAAGCGAGACCGATTAACCATCGGCTCTGATACCACTTGTTGGCCAACTGTGGGGAGCTTTCGACCACCGAAGAGACTTCGGGGAGGAATCAAGCGAGAGAACATAAGTTGAGATGATACTCACACGTTTTAGCTTCTTAAATGCACGCGTTAAACACACGAAGTGGAAGGAAGCATGCAAAAATGGAGAACACATGAAGAAAACAAAGAAGAAGCACACACTGATGTGTGCGTGCGCACAACCTCCCGTGCATGCGCACAAGTACAGAAATCAGAGGTATGCGTACGCACAGGTCCCTGCACGTGGATTCATTAATGAAGCACGTGGCTCGCGATTTTGGGGCTCTTTTGGCCCAATTTTTGGAGTTGTTGAAGCCTTTTGTGATGCTATATCAAAGGGAAGTGATCATACATCAAGGGAGCTCACTTAGATAGTCTTGGAACATAATTAGGAGTAGGAGTAGTGTAGATAGCAATTTCTCTCCTATGGTTTTGTCAATTTCCATTGTAGCATTTTATAGTATCAAGTTTTCATCTTGGGTTGATCAACTCTTTTGTAAGTACTCTTAAATTTCTCTTTAATTACATCATCTTTACTCTCATTTTCTTTTGGTTCAAATTACTTTGTTAATATATGCAATTTTGGGTTTCTTGAAGTTTTGATTGATGAATTTTGTCTTTTATGATTTATGTTTGCTTGATTGCATGTTTATTGTTGATATTGTGAATAGTTTGGCTATAGTTTTCCTTTTTCCTTTTTCCTTTGTAATTTTACATGTTTTGGTTTTATACCACAAGGTGTTTGTGAAAATGCCAATTATGAGTTTTGAGTAGATTTTCACACCTTGGTTTGGAATTTGAGTTCCTAGGATACTAGAGTCATAATGTCCGACATTTAGTGGCAATTCTTGGGTAGTTAGTTGACTCTTGTTTCCATTGACGCTAGCTTTTCACCAATTAATTTGGTAAGTTAGCTAGGACTTATGGATTGAGGTCAATTATGCTTGCTTGACTTACTCCTCGGTGTTATGGATAGACGAAGCGAGATTGACTCATCATAGTTGCCATAGTTGTGGTTATGACGATGATAGGATTCCTTAATTCTCATTCCCGAGTTAAGGTTCTTTATGCATTTATAGCATTTTCACTAAGTTTTGATCTTATATTCCTTTTACTTGCATCAATTCCCTTTTTTAATCATATCTTAGTTCTTTTATTCCTTAGTTCCTTTAATCTTTCATTCTTTGATTTCAAAATCCTTTTTCCTCATAACTGAAAGCGTGACACTTCAATTACATTTCTAGGGAGAACGACCTGAGGTTGAATTACTCTCGATTATATTTGTATTTGGAATTTAAACTTTGATTGAGAGGATAGATTGTCGGTTTGGACTTTGCTATCAACGAAGTGATTCTTATTTTGAGAAATTCTGAATCGACATAATCCTCTTTATCAGTACCCACTCGTACTCCACAATGCATTGATCTTTTTCAATAGGATATACTATCCACACATCATTTGCAATCACCCACACATACCACACTCACAGATTCAGATGAACATTTCTCAAGTTCACTGTACTCACCAATTTTTTCACACACCATTGCACCCATTACCACACCACACACTAACAATGCACCTACATCACAACATTTTGACATCACACATGACTGCATCACGAGAAAATATGGAAGAGTCAAGAAACCGCCTGTTTATTTGAAGGACTATCATTGTATGATAACCCACACAGCTCACTTTAGCAACTTTGCCAACTCTAGCTCTTTATATCCTATCTCACAACACTTGTCATATGATAAACTAACCCCAAAATATAAGTCACTTTCTCTAGCCATTACCTCAAATCCAGAATCTAGCACTTATGAGGAAGTGGCTGCATATGAATATTGGAGAAAGGCAATACAAGATGAATTGACAGCTCTAGATCATAACAGAGCTTGGTGTCTCACTGAACTCCCAAAAGGCAAGAAGGTTGTGGATTGTAAATAGATTTTTCGGGTAAAATTCAATCCCGATGGTACCATAGAGAGACACAAAGCGAGGCTAGTTGCAAAAGGATTCACTCAAGTGCAAGAAGTAGATTATGGTAATACTTTTAGTCCAGTTGTCAAAATGACTATCCTACGAGTAATGTTAGCATTAGCAGTGACAAAGAAATCGCATTTGAAACAGCTGGACGTCAATACTACCTTTCTTCACGGAGATTTGGACAAGGAAGTTTATATGAATATACCACCCGGTTTTGCTGTGTCACAACCAGGTTTGGTTTGTAAATTGCAAAAGACTCTATATGGGATTAAGCAAGCAAGCAGGCAATGGAACATTAAGCTCACTTAGACTCTTGTGGATGCTGGTTATAAGCAGTTTTTTTATGATCATTTACTCTTCATCAAGAAACAATCTGAAAGCTTCACTGCCATTCTAGTATATGTTGATGACTTGGTTTTAACCGGGAATGACATTGACGAAATCAATTCCATCAGGCAAAATTTGGATGACAAATTTAAAATAAAGGATCTTGATGATCTCAAATACTTCTTGGGAATGGAAGTAGCACGCTCTAAATCTAGAATTCACATTTATCAGCGGAAGTACGTCATGGACCTTCTCAAGGATTTTGGTTATCTAGATTGCAAGCCTCTCTCTACCCTATTTGATTATAGTTAGAAACTCTCAAAGGAATCAGGTACCATTTTAAACAGACAACACTATTTACGGACAGCTCATCGGCCGACTCCTTTACCTCACAAACACTAGATCCGATATCTCTTATGCTGTGGGACGTTTGAACCAATTTTTGGACTGTGCAACCACTTCTCACCTATAGGTTGCTTTTCGCGTACTCCGATATTTAAAAGGCTGACCTGCAACTGGTCTATTCTTCTCCTTTACTTCTAATCTGCATCTTACTGGATTTGCCGACGCTGACTGGGCTACCTGCGCTGATACTCGTCGCTCCGTTTCCGGTTATTGCTTCATGCTTGGGAACTCTCTTGTTAACTGGAAGAGTAAGAAGCAAACCACTGTTGCCAAGTCCTCTGCAGAAGCTGAATATAGGTCTTTTGTTGTTGCCACTTGTGAAGCTAGTTGGTTATCTTTCTTCGTGGATTTTTTGCAAATGTTTCCAAGTTAGAATTGTTAAATTTACATAATTCTAACTTTTTCATTCTTTTCAACAATGAAAATAACTTATTTCTCTCTATTAATCTTTTCTAATGCATCAAACTATCAACATCACATTTTGAACAGTTTAGGACATGATATTTTTTTTTAAGAACACTAAAAAAACACTAAAAACTTAGGAAAAGAAGAAACGAACTCAAGGCAAGGGGTGCCCTGAGGAAAAGAAAAAACGAACTTTAAGGCAAGGGATGACGGAAAAGAAACGGATATATATGGTAAAAAAGTAACACTAAAAGTAATACTAAAAACTTACCAGTTTGCTTAACAGTTAAAGTCTTTCTTTGCAAACAGTGCAAGCAGCAAGTGTATGAATAATTCGAAATTCTTCAAGTTAATCTAATAAGTACTCACTTATTAATAAGGATTAAGCTCACATGAGGAATTGTAAAAATTGTCTTATAATAAAATAAAAGCATTATCCATTGTATTACTCTTTGTCTTTGCTCATGCCAGTTTGTGTTTTTGACAGAACATGTTATTAATTATAAATTTAATTGTGAAACATTTCTTTTCACCTTGTATTTTTTAACTGTACCAACCAAAAAAATGTTTATTACGTTCTGTTTGAGGTTTGAAATTGAAATTGATTCTAATTTTTCATGTTTATGCATATACCAATTCTATATAAAAAACAATATAACTAAAATAAATTCTTCCTAATTCTCTACTTATACCATAACAATTCCAGAAGGTTAAAATGTTTTCAGAAAAATTACAATGTAAAACGTT
>NC_029786.2:263680-264131 GCF_000816755.2 Arachis ipaensis | reverse complement strand
AATACAGGAGCTAAATTACTAATTTGCTGAAGATACACATGGAGAATAAACCGAAAAAGGAATAACAATAAAGATCCTAGCACATTATCCAAATGCACTAACATAATTAATTTTTTTTTTTTTACTAAAGATAGGAGACTCGAACCCACAACCTCTTAATTAAGTATGGAGAGACTATGCCATTTGAGCTATTACTCATTGACGCACTAACATAATTAATAGTAGCATAGACTTAAAAGTAGTTGATATAAATCTATTATAAAATGAGCTTATGATATATTGGTTTATGTGATTGTGTCACGTCAGCAATTTTGTATTGATAATAATTTTTATAATTTTGTAAAATAAAAATAATAAATATCTACATAATAATGATAAAAAAATATTAAATTTAATATTTATTATTATTTAATTGAATTAAAAAGTAACAGTTAAATATAATTAATATCTA
>NC_029786.2:261501-263646 GCF_000816755.2 Arachis ipaensis | reverse complement strand
ATAAATTACGAATATTTTTTACAAATGAGTCTTGTTATGTTGACATCTATACCATTAGCTTCTCTTGGTTTATTTAGAGAACAACTAAGAAACCAAAAGCATATCAGCCAAAAACCAGCCAAAATATGTTTGGGCTCCATAAAAAATCAAGTTTTGGTTTGTGCTCCGTGATTTCAGAAGCAGTTTTCAAACATATTATTCAAAAAGTGATTCTAATTAAACGGTTTTGTTTATTTTTTGGCTGATCACCTTTTGGTTCCATATACTTTTCCGTTTATTAATCATAGCATTGTCCCTTTGGTTACTTATGAGTTTCACAAAATGCAAGTTACATTTGCATTGTGCTTAAAATGAAGGACAGCATAATCTCTATATAATATAGACACAACGTATAAAAGTATTCAAAGAACAGGGCGGTGAAATTGGTTTCATTGCTGATTCAGTTCCAATTTTACAGCCATCTAATCAGATCCAATTACAGAAAACTAAAGGCTAATATATATAAGTCACTGGTCATAACACAATACACATAGGCATTAGAGTTTACATGCACTGCCAAAAATTTGATACCAGAATCCATGACCAAAAAAATGAAAAGGGGAGTGCATTCTACAGCATGCTATCTGTAAGAGCTGGTAACCTTCTGAAGAAGTTAACCGGTGCAGCTGGTGTCTTATTCCTAAGCTTTGGATGCCTCATAAGGTAGAATCCAGTTAAGAGGATTGGAACTTGGAATGGTGTCACATACAACACAATGGCAGCCACAAAGCAGAACACCATGAACATTGTTGTGGCTCGAGGATCTCGCCAGCTTACCAGTGCTTGGAACCTTTCACCTTGAGTAGCAATGTCACCAACCACGGTCTGAATCCTGCCGGCAACACTTCTTAATCGGTCGTACCTGAACCGGACCACATCGGGGCTCTTTGTGCTTGGAAAGGGGTCAAACTCTTCGTCCAGCTCATCCGGGGTGACTGCATCTGCATAGGAGAGTCTAGTGTTCATGTGAGGAGGGTATCTAGGCCGGAACCGCCAATTCCACATCCCAATTACAAACATGTAGAGGAAGACAGTTGGGAGGATGAGTTCCGGGAAACACACAAGCATCAGAAACAGGATGTGCACCAGCACTGTTGTCACAGGATTCCTCCACGTGGAAACTTCCCCCAACCATTTTGCTGCCGACAGCATCCCCGAAAACACCGTCATTAGACGGTAGAAGTTCGCCTTGCTACGCCTCATGCTCCAGAGATGAGAGTCTGTATCGGACATGTACTCAACTACCTCCTTTCTAAGTGGAGGTTCTGCCCGGCTAAGCCGAGCAGCGACCACACTGACAGCCTGGTGCCGGAGCTTCTCCTGTTCCATTATGTTGAGTGGCCTTTTGTAGTGCATTTTTGGCAAGTGCGGCTTAAAGTATGCATGCATCATGTCAAGTGTTGAGTAACATGAGAATCTTATTGCCAAGTGGACTTCACCCATCTTCTTCACACCCGAAGGATGCAGCATTAGTAGCGGGTAAGAGTGAGTGTAAACGCGTCCAGATTCCAAGGTTGAGATACGGATCCTGACTTTACCGATTTTCAAATCTCTATTACTGTCTGAACTGTTGAGCTGGCCGTTATCAAAGACCCCAACAGTGAGAACAGTAGCCGGATCAAAAACTTCCCAAGTGTACTGCTCATTGTATTTGGGGCTTAGACTATCGCAAATGGTTCGGGTACGAATCCATTTGTGGCCGTATTTTGCCACACAGTATGTATCCGATGTCCCCCTTCCCTCTCTGGTTTTAATTGGATGAAGTCCATCAACACTTATGATGCCAAGTTCTAAAACTCCCATTGGCTTCTTCCACAGTTGCTTCAATGAGGGTCTAAGATCACTACTATAATAAGTTGACTCATCGAAAACATGGTAACCACCATCAAGACACACACACATGTGGATTCGGCTATGAAACTTATCCTTCTCCTTCTTTTTCCCTTCTTCACTGTCCATTGCAGAAGACATGGATTTTTCAAGGTCATACCACCTAGTGCGGATAGGTCTATCGTCGGCACGCCTCTCAACCTTGGTCAGATGGATAACAACATTCCCAATAGTTTCATCCTTGTTGGGACCAACACGGTCCTCAATCGAAAGGAG
>NC_029786.2:250811-261240 GCF_000816755.2 Arachis ipaensis | reverse complement strand
AACGAGGGGTCTTGGTGCTTGACTGAACTGGCCTAGTCTTCAAGATCTGGTTACCAAGCTGCACCTTAACATAGGTATCTGGAATTCTAGAATTCTCCACCAGCAAGTCCTGTGCCTCAATCACTTTAACCCGCACATACCATAACCTTGGAGACTGGTAAACTTTGGATCGAATCTGAGCATAAGCAAATGGGGAGCTTCCATCAACAGAGAGTGCATCAGAATGCCAAGCATCGGGAAAAGCCTCATCGGCTTGTGTGCCAAACCATACAGCAAGCATCAACTCCCCTTTCTTCTTGTCCCCCTTCTCGAATCGGTACCATTCGGGAGCCAATGGACTGTCTGGGGGAACACGTGTAGGAATATCATGGAGATCAAACCTCACAGTTCCAACATTTTTATCCAGCAGCATATCCTTGTCTTTGACCACAACTTCAAGAACATTTGACTGCAGATTCTCCCTTGAAAAGGCAAATACCTGATTCCACTCCGGGTCTTGAGTTTTCTCATAGTGCTTGGTTCTTCCTTTGAAATTTCCAATCTTTACCTCCACATACGGATCAAGGCCTCCGGTCACATCCTTCGACGGAAGGTCGCGAGCTCTCACAACTCTTACAAAAAGGTACCTCATTGGTTCAACAAGGTCATAGGTGCTGGGGCGCATGTTCCCACGTATAACTCTCCCACCAACAACTTGGCCCCCTCCAAGATAAGGGCTTGTCTCTTTCAATGCATAATCAAAAGGAGAAGATGAACCTGCATACACGAATTTAGAAGGAGGCGGCATTCCAGATTTCATCTCATGTGTCATATAGTTTGAACTCGGCTTGGCAGCTGCTGAAGAAGAAGATTGATGCTGTTTTTCTTCATTTGGTTTGGCAACCGTATGAAATGTGTGCCTTGAGTCATTTTTCTTTCGAGAAAACACATTCAGTATTGAACTTGTGAATGATGGTGTTTGATCTTGAACAGTGTGTTGATCTGTATTAGTAACTGGTTCTAAATCAGGAAGAGGACTTGAGGACTTTATTGAAGGGTCATCAGTAACAAATACTTTCAAGCCAAGCTCTCCTTTTACGCGGGAAAAAACAGCTTTCTTTTCCAAAGGGTAGTGAAGAACAGCAGCATCTGCATATGGGACAAATGATGTTGCGGTGAGGTGGACCTTGCCAAGGAACACTTTGGAACCGGTGGTTTTGTTATAGTGGTAGACGCAGGCGGCAAGAGTGAGGTTTGGCAATCTGCTCGGATCAGTTATGTTGAAGTAAAATTTCTCATTCCAAACTGGACTCAGATCTTTATCCTTAGTTGTTGTTCGAAATTTCTGACCATCAAAGTGAAGTTCCACAAAGGAACTACATGAACCTTGCCCATCTTTTGGCATAAGGTCATGAGCACCTGTAACCTCCACCCCAAGCTTGAGATTGCTCATCTCCAATTAGCAGCTTCCACTAAAATTATGACAACCTTATATACCTAAAAATGAAATAAACAGATGGGGTTGAAAAGTCTATAGTCTCGTATATAAATTTATTACCCTAATATTACATATATATGTATTTGCACAACATTCTCAACTATCTGCCACTAGCAATGTGTTTAATGAGTAATGAAATAGCAAGCGTCCATAGCAACTGTAAGACTTTGATTGTTCTAGTTGGCTTAAGGAATCGGATTAATGTATAGCTAGCTAAGGGGCAGAAGAATTCACAATTATCATCCAGGGGAAGTAAACAATTGTTTAAATTAGAGTATCAATATCAAACTCTTTTTACACTTCCAATGGAAGAAACAAGTCCTTGAATAATAAGAGGTTTTGCTTCAGATATGTAAATATAAACTAAAATCTTGCTAAAAGCATAAGAATTCATGTGAGTGTAAGTATTTTGTCAGTGTGAAGTAAAGCTATATAAGTCAACAATTATGATTCAGTTGGTTCCTACCTACCTATCATAGACAAAGGGAAGCATGAAAGGGAACCCAGGAGGTTGATATTATCAGAGAGAGAGAGAGAGAGAGAGAGAGAGAGAGAGTAATTCTTAAAGTTCAAGCAAGAAAGAGGTAGATTCCAAAAGCATCAAACCTTAACCTACTAGTCCCACAAATTTGTCCTTTTCCCTTCATGAACAAAAAAAAGGCAATACAAGAATCAAAAGGGAACATACTAGATACTTTCAACTCTACAAACAGATGATAAAAGTATTCCCTAAATTCTGCTAAAAAAGAACACTTAATCATAGTAGAGGCTGATGTATACCAACATATATTTTTTTTTTGGGTGAAAGTCACGATCTTCGTATCCCCAAGGGTCACTATTCTATGTTATTCTAGGATCTGAGTTCCAAAGGTTCATATTATTGTTAAGTACTCCCAGCTGAATTAGTTATACAAAACTTCTTCTAAAATTTATACACAAACTAACATAAGCCTTTTCCTTTGATAAACTTCACCTAAAAGTTCCCATACAAAAAAAAGGGAGAATTTATTTGCTCATTTATGAGAAGCCCAGAAGGAAAATAGTATCTGCATGGCCAAAATTCCAATGAAAATAGCAGATTTGAGTAAAAAAGTTTAAGCTTGTAACTTTTAAGACACAGAAAGGTTTTATCAAAACTTGAACAAAACCCAAAACAGAATATCAGAAAAATAATCCACAGACCCAGATAAGAAAATCATACAAAGCTTGCAAATAGACCAAAATCAAAGATGACGAACAAGAAAATGGTGATTCTGAAAACGTACCTGAGCTTCTGATTAAGCTGAAGAAGAACAGAACAAAATGGCAAAAATATATTTTCTTTTTTTTCTTCTCTTTTTCTTTTGGAGCTTGAAGGTTTAGTAACAGCAGAAAGAGGGTTATAATTTATAAATAATAAAGAGGAGAGAGAGAGAATGAAGAAAAAGATGAATAAGAATTGGCTTTCTGGGAAAGTAGAGAGTCAGAGAAAGGAAAGTTATTGGAAAGGAGTCAAGCACTTATTATATCTTGACATGAGATATGTGCCATGGCAACACACAAAAATGAAAAATGTGTGCATTTATTCTGTGTACTCTTTTTTTTTTTCTTTTCTAGTTTTACTAATTTTTTTTATGTTATTTTATTATATATAGTACACCAAAAAAATTTATATTATATATAGTTTTTAAAAAAAGATGATAATCATAACTTCTAAATTTGATATTATTCTTTTCTTTTCTAATTTTACTAATTTTTTTATGTTATCTTATTATATATAGTACACCAAAAAAACTTATATTATACATAGTTCTTAAAAAAAGATGATAATTATAACTTTTAAATTTGATATTATTAAAAATACACAAAAAAATGTGTATTTTTGTGTGTTGCCATGACACATGTCTCATGTCTAAATATAATAAGTATTTGACTTTTTTTCAATAATTTTCTTTTCTCTCACTCTCTACTTTCTTATAAAGCTGTGGGAGAAAAGAAAGTTATTAGAAAGGAGTCAAGCATTTATTATATCTTGACATGAGACGTGTCATGACAACACACAAGAATAAAAAATGTGTGCATTTTTTATGTGTATTCTTTTTTCTTTTCTTTTCTAATTTCACTAATTTTTTTATGTTATCTTATTATATATAGAACATCAAAAAAATTTATATTATATATAGTTCTTAAAGAAAGATGATAATCATAACTTCTAAATTTGATATTATTCTTTTCTTTTCTAATTTTACTAATTTTTTTATGTTATCTTATTATATATAGTACACCAAAAAAACTTATATTATACATAGTTCTTAAAAAAAGATGATAATTATAACTTCTAAATTTGATATTATTAAAAGTACACAAAAAAAATGTACACATTTTTTATTTTTATGTGTTGCCATGACACATGTCTCATGTCAAGATATAATAAATACTTGACTCCTTTCTAATAACTTTCTTTTCTCTGACGGCTTTATAAGAAAGTAGAGAGTGAGAGAAAAAAAAAATTATTGAAAAGGAGTCAAGTACTTATTATATCTAGACATGAGACATGTGTCATGACAACACATAAGAATAAAAAATGTGTGCATTTTTTATGTGTATTATTTTTTCTTTTCTTTTCTAATTTCACTAATTTTTTTATGTTATCTTATTATATATAGTACACCAAAAAAATTTATATTATACATAGTTCTTAAAAAAAGATGATAATTATAACTTCTAAATTTGATATTATTAAAAGTACACAAAAAAAATGTACACATTTTTTATTTTTATGTGTTGCCATGACACATGTCTCATGTCAAGATATAATAAATACTTGACTCCTTTCTAATAACTTAATAATTCGTAGTTATCAACTTTTTATAAAATTAGATGTAATTGAGTTTTCAGCTTAAAAATAAAATAACTTAAAAAAAACCAACAAATTATAATTTAAATAACATAATTTTTTTAATATTCATTAAAAATTACGAATTTGAATTTTACTGCTAATTTTAGAAGGAAAAAAAAACGATAACTTAAAAAGAAGGGAAAAAATAGTGTGTGGGGTGTGTGACGAGGATGTATGATGTATTGGATTTGTCCGGTAGTTGTAACAGGGTAATGCGGCAGCAACCATTATGATTTATGAGAAAAACTCTGAACAACACACAACACATGTTATTACTTATTGGGTGCCTGTGCCCCACAGGCCCACACCTCCACCTTTCTACTACAACTTCGTTTTTACAATTTTCTCTATTTTCGCTTGAATTTTCAGAACCTGGATTTTAATTTTATTTCTTTTTATGAATTTAATTCAATTCTTTTTGCACATTATTTATCTACTTTTTCTTTTTAAATTTAATAAAAAAATATTTTTTATGGAATAAGAAATGTCTATTTTCAGACATTTTGCTTCTTTTCTTATATTATTAACTATTATATTACAGTCTGGCCCACTTTATTTCCATGTTTTAAATAAATGATAAGTAAAAAATAATATAGGACACATTATTTTTGTTGTTTCTGCCCATTCTAAGTTTCAACCGTAACTTTCTCTTTTCACTTCAGTTTTTTACTAAGAAGACTTAAAAGAGGGTTTAAATACTAGTACATATAATATATTTTGGAGAGCACTTCGACAAAGATACTAAAAATATTTTTTTTTAAGATATTTACATGTGTCATGATATTATTAGATATTTTTATTAAATCGATTAATAATTTATTTTTTAGTAAATTATAATAAAATTGGTTTATTATAACAACAAATAATAAATCTAATTGTCCGCATTATAATTATTAAATCCGATTTGATCCGATTGATTTACACAATTTAACCGAATCATGTTTCAATTTTTTTATAAAAAAACAATTATATCCCTGATTTTAAAAAAAAAAACTATGATCCAATAAGTTATGTAAATTGGTCGGTTCGACCGAATCTAATAACAATTAGGTTTATTGTTATTGTTATAAAAAAATCCATTTTATTATAATTTATTAAAAAATTCAAAAATAACCAGTTCATTAATACGTCCAATAATAATGCGACACATATAAGTGTATTTACAAAAAAATGTTTTGCGTCTTTATGAAAACATCCTCCATATATTTTAAGTGTATTTAAGTTTTCGCCATTATATTAGCCAGTGTTTGAAATATTTATTATTACAACAAAAATATATTACTATTAATTAGTCAGTGTTTGTGAGAATAGATCTTAATCTAAATTCTTTTTCTTCCTCTTCTTCTTTTCCAACTTCTTAGTCTTCTTCTTCATGCATGCCATCTTGCTAAAGCTATAACATGGATCGTGTATATATATATAGTTTCTATGTAATTTTATCAGAACATTTGTTTTATTATATACAATTTATATGTTGAAGAGGTGGGAAACAAAAAAAGAATGAAGAAGAATGCTAGGAATCAAAATAAGAGAGAGAGAGTGTGTAAAACCTAGTTGGAAATTAACGGAAGAACTTCAATTCACGCAAGTTCTATTTCTAATATTTAAACCTTTTTTTTATTGATAAAAAATATAAGAAAAAAGAAGTATCCTCTAACTACCACGTACGTGTGGCTAGAATATTATTCTTTTGAAATAGAAAATTCAGAAAATTAAGATTGGTAACACGTTTTTAGTGGCGACAATGTGACAAGTCATTGTTATCCTGCCTCTTGTTGCATCAATGGTTATTAGAATATTATAAACTTTGAAATCAAGTCATTTTTTATAGGTGAACTCTACCATGTTCTCTCTAAAATAAATGGTAAATTATCCCTTGTGCCATATACAATGATTATTGATAAATTATGTTTCAATCAGAGTTTCAAAGTTCGAATGAGATCGTCAAATCTAATTGCTATCTCTAATACGATCGCTAGAAAATTCTAAAAACGAGCGAGCTAAAAAAACTGATAGAAATTTCTGATATATTATTTAAAAATGATGGTAATTGGTGCGTGAAAAGAAATATCAAGGTATTTTTTTTAATCTTTAATTGTTCTTAAATTATTTTTCAATCATTATTCAGATAATAAAAATCCTAAGATGATAATTATTGACTCATTGTTTTTATGACTAACTAATATTTTGGTTTGTTTTTGTTATATAGTTATACAAGGCTATGAGGGTTGGTTATTTGAAGAGGAGTATCATTGTTGATCCGAATGAATTTTAAGAAAAATACTAGGAAGAAAATCTTAGAAAGAAGATAGATGAAAAATTAATAGATGTGCTCGTTGAAATGAGAGATTGAAAGCATATGAACAAGTTTAAAATCCTAATCTAATTGATTGAAAATGGTGATTGGATTTGAGAGGAATTATGGTTTTAAAATTGAAGAAGAGGTGTATTTAGTGCGGATTATAAAAATAACACTACTATCAAGTTTCAAGAGAAACATCGCGTCAATTGAAAAGAAAAGAGAAGATAACGTGAATCTTAAAATTCTGGTAGA
Organism: Arachis ipaensis; assembly: GCF_000816755.2. NCBI lineage: Eukaryota > Viridiplantae > Streptophyta > Magnoliopsida > Fabales > Fabaceae > Arachis > Arachis ipaensis. Next base: position 254,331 of record NC_029786.2, on the reverse strand, counting down.
AGAATAATTTATGAATAATCACTGTATATATCACAAGGGGTAATTTACCCTCTATTTTAGAAAGGGTAGAATAGAATTCACCCTTTTTATATTGTAGCCTCTGAATCTGGCTCTTTTAATTACTCTTTTAATGTCGGCATAACACTTAACACGTCAACATCTAATACTAATTAATAACTAAGTCCAAACATTTCCTGAAGCAATAACAGTACCATGGGAATATCAGTGGAAACTAAATTGCATTCTTAGTGCTGGTTTTTGTTTACAAAGTTAAGTAAATGAAACTTTATGATGATCTCTTTGTTTGGGCTTTAAAACTGTTTTAGTAAACTAGAATTCTTTGAAATGCTTAATTCGTTAGACTAGAAGTAACTATTAGTAACAAAACATGCAGGGATTGAAGGGAAACTCCTTTGAATTTTTAGCATAACATGACATGGTATATAATAATCCAATTCATTGCTTTTTAGCAGCATCATTAAGAGACCTTAACCTGACTTTGTCAATTAAATTATCCTTTTGATGAAGTAAATGTTGAAGAGCTTGAGGTTCATAAGGAGGAGGCATGGAACATGGAAGTGTGGAACTTGGTGACTTAACAATGGATTCATACATGTATCTCTTTCTTGGTCCATTGCGCAGAGAACATGCCATTCTCTCAGGACACATCTCTTTCGCTCTTTCAGGTATTCTGGGTTTGAACCTTTGGAGCTTAGCATATTCTTTTAGTAAGTGCAACATGTAATCATACACATACTTCATTTTGAGATTGTCAATGATGTAATCTGATCCTCTTTTTCCAATCTGCTGTGCCTTGTCTTGGTGAGAATTGCCCCAGTCAACGGCGAACTTGATGTCCTCACACATGTTGGTGGTGCTGATAGGCCAATAATGTTGCAGAGGTACCATGTTTCTTGTGAAGAAGTCAAAGTATTGAGGCTCTATGAACATTGTCATTGAGTCACATGCTATTATGTATTTTTCACTCACTGACCAAGTAGCACCTTCTGCATATATCTTGTACCTTTAATTTGTAATAACATCAACAAATTTAGTCACTAATATGTTCACAATCTACATTTCTCTAAATTTGACAAGTTTTACTTACCTGTAGGTACATTGATCTCCCAGTTTTGTGTCTTGAAAATTTTTCTCTCTCTCATCAAGCCATTGCTAAAAAACGAAAATCAAAAATTAATTATTGTGTCTTAAAACAATGCAATTAACTACTTAAACACATAGAGTTAGCAAGGCTTAAAAGTTATATGCTTACCACACTATATATTCTGGCATTCCAATCTTTTTTATCTGTGACATTGCACTTACAAAGGTTTTTCCTAAGAAGAGAGACAGTAGGGTTACCCTTCCAAAAAGCATAGGGTACCCTATCCTTCCATTTCACCCTTTTGTTTCCTTCTTGTATACTTTGCAGTGTTGATTCCCATGGACTTATGTGGAGTTCAGCCCTATTGAAAAAAATGTAATTTTTGTTTAATGTTTTATCAAATAAATGAAATGAAATAAGATTACACCTTCATCAAGTGAAACAATGAAAAACAGAGGAATGAAAATAAAATATTTACTTCTAGGACAACATATTTTCAATAATTAAAAAAACAATATTTATATGCAGAGAGATTTATTTGTATACAATAGAAATAACTAATAAGAACTAATTAAGGGAATATAGAAGCTTTACCAACCCCAGAAGGTCCAATCAGGGAAGACAATGTCAAATGAATCATTATTTCCACAATAGTGAAAAATAGGAGGAGGTGAAACATTAGCAAGTGGTCCACCTGCATAATATAGACCCTTTTCCACCACAGTCTTATCTCCACATTGAAACATGAGCTCCAAATCAGGTACTTGCCCAGGATACAACCTTAGAAGTTGTAAGATTCCCCATATTGTAAAAACATCCCTGGTTTGAAACGATTTCTTGTATTTTTCAATGTAAGCTTTTCCATTCACAATCACAAGCCTAAAGTGTGACACGTTTTGTCCCCTGTCAACCATGTCTCTTGTGATCCCTGTTTTCTCCCATGGCTTCAGATCTTCATGGATCCATCTGAAGTATTCTGGGCATGATGTTGATGTTCTATCATTCGGTTCAAATTTATCTGGGTAGTTAGAATTGCATATGCTTGAGCTTTCATTGCTGCAATGCAATGGCGGTTCGGGTTTCCCATTGAAGATTGTAATTGTCTTCAGGATTGTAGAGCTTGTAAATTTGCTCTGAGAAAAAGAAAATAGTGTTAAATCCATTCAATTTTTTTAATATAACTTTAAACATTATAAATCAAAATTAGTTTTTTTTTTCTATTTTCTACTCAAATATGCGACTTCTAGATAAGTATAGAGAGATTATACTATTTGAACTATAGCTCCTTAGCTTATAAATCAAAATTAGTTGATGGTAAATATTTTAGAAAATGTATTAAATATACGGATTTTAGTCCACAAAAAATTATAAATTGATAATATACAGTGACATTTATGGAATAATATAAACTTGAGAATATAAATAGAGACAAGGACATAAGGCCAACAAAATAAAACTTAAAAACACCTATCTAAATTTGAATTTCTTCTGATTTTATTGATTTAAGTCACATCAATTATATGACCACATAAGTACAAATAAAAATAATTGAAATATAAGGTGTATACTAATAACTATTATCCAAATTTATTTACTAAAACAATATAAGTAGATTTATAAATAATAAAAAATATTGTGTATATATTAAACATAAATTACTAAATTAAATATTATATATTTTATATAAATATATATAGGGATGAATATTATTATTGATCGATTATCGTGTACGCACATTTGGACATAATGGTCCCACAACAAACATAAATAAATAAATAAAATTAAAGAAAAATAGTGTAGTTTACTTCAATAACACATCATTCTTCAATTTTTCATGCACAAATGGTAGGTACAAGGGATCCATGTATGTTATTATAATCTTTGTTTTTCTCTTTGGTCAATCTATCTATATATATGTTATTAGAATCAAACACACAGCACAACGTGAGCTTGGATATTGAATTGTCAAAAGGACGACCAAGATAGAAATAAAAAAGAAAAACTTAGAAAGAAATCATATGTATGTATAACGGAAAATAATATAATTAATATGGCATTGTATTTTTTTTATTACAATGCATACAAATCCCATTACCACATGTATAGGATAATTATTATTCTCATCATCATCATCATCATCATCATCATCTGATTATTATTATTATTATTATTATTATTAGGCATCATGCACTAAATCATACAAGTTTTTGGAAAGTAACATCCCACGAGATTTTCCTTTTATTTCTTTCTTAATTAACCACCACCGTACCATGATTGTGAACTATACAATCTTCCATTATTAGTATTTTATTTATCACATTTTTCTCCTTAATAAAGATGAAAAAATAACTCCACTTTTTTCGTTCTTTTACCAACTTTCTTTTTATTTTTCCTTTTAATATTCATGCTTTTATT
>NC_029786.2:247691-249792 GCF_000816755.2 Arachis ipaensis | reverse complement strand
CAACCTTGAACCCAGAGGAACATGTTTTTTGGATCATTAATTGTAGGAGCATTAGAGATTTAAAGCAAAAACACTAACTTGGAGAAGACTCAAAAACACTATGTAAATAATATAATTTGAATTTATCTATCAACATAATATATGTTTCTTCTGTGTTTTGCATGCCTTTCAAAACTTGCAAATTATAGAATTATATTAAATAAAAGAAGAAGCATGTGTATAGAATTATATCCTTAATAAATTTTTAAAGAAAGCATGCATACCCTAGCTAAGACCTAATATATTATGTATCATGAATCACAAAGAGTTGAAATTGTGAGACTTACAAGGTCAGTTTCCAGAAAATAGTGGCTTGTAAGAAAGAGAAAGAGGAAAGCAAAAAGGAAGAGCCATCTTGTCATGATGGGAAGAAATGAGTGAGAGCAGCCATTAGTATTATGAGCCTTGTCCACCATGAATAATGAATTTGGGATGAGAGGTAAGGCATGAACTTCTACAAAGCTAAGAAAGAAGGTTTTGTTGACTATAAATAAAACTATGGATGGCGTGTATCTGCCAAATTTCCAATTGCATCATGCAACTCTTCTACTCTTTATTGGCCCTTCATATATCATTATATATATACTCACAATTTTCAATTTCACACTAAATATAGAATCTCTTTCATTTATTATCATAATAACCTTAATTATATTATTATTATTATTATTATTGGTTTAATTACTCTGTTGGTTCCTATAGTTTTGCGAAATTTTCAATTAGGTCCTTATACTTTTTTTCCTTTTAATTAGATCTCTGCACCAATTTTTTTCTTCAATTGAGTCCCTATATTTTTTTTTTCCTTTTATTTTAGTTTCTGCATAATTTTTTTTTTAATTTGGTTCCTATACAATTAAGTCAATTACTATTAAGAAGGACCTAATTGAAAAAAAAAATTGGTGCAGGGACCCAATAAAAAAAAAAGTATAAAGACTTAATTGAAAATTTTACGAAACTATAGGACTAATAGAGTAATTAAACTATTATTATTATTATTATCATCTTCTCTGCTTTTTCATTGAAATGTATAATGATATTGATATTGATACACATGGTTTTGTTTATACAACAATTGTTGGTTTATAGTTGACTACTTATGACTGCCTTTGTAAAAGGGATTTTTTTTTTTTTTGTAATTTTAAAGAAAAAGAAGTGGTTAATTTTTAATTTATTTTGTAAGGAAAAATAATAAAGAGCTCATTTTGGTGTTATCTAGGATTCTAGGGTATGCATTATTCATTGTCAACACAAATGATTAATTTTTTTGTATTCTTAAAATGACAAAAATGTTCCAAAAATATCTCTCCATATCTCGCCATGATTCTATTTCTTATTAGCAAAAAATTAGGATGAATATAAGTAAACAAGTTACTTTTGTAATGAATAGTTTAACTAAGTCTTTTTTTTATTCTTTTTATGTCTCATCTTATATTTTCTTCCTTTTTTTTTTAACTACAATTTTTGTTATTCATTTTTTTTTTTTACCAAAGATAGAAGATTTGAACCCGCAATCTTTTAATTAAATATGGAGAGACTATATCATTTGAGTTATAACTCATTGGCCAATTTTTGTTATTCATCCTTAAAGCTAGTAAACTAACTTGATTAAATTTGGTTGATAAAATGATTTAGTTATATAGTATCATAAAAAAAAAGGTTAGTTTAGCTATTGGATTGGTTTTAAAAATAGAGAGTAATACTATCTATTTAGGTCTTTTTATAAATTAAATTTAACTAAATTAAATAATAAAATTTAAAATAATGTTAGTCATAATTAATTTTTATTATTAGACTAACTTGATTTAACTTGATTAATAAAAAAACTTAGATGTATAATATTATTCTTAAAAGTATATTTAAAATTCAATTCTATTTAAACTCTAATCCGATTCATACATGATTTGTTAATATAGAATCAATTCAGTTCAAGTTATTATAATCTTACTTGGTTTGGATTAAATTAAACGAGTGATCTGTTTGAATTAATTTATACTTTCCATTACTACTTATATCCCAACTACTGATAATTTGAAGCTAATATTAAAAAAAAAAATCATAAGTG
>NC_029786.2:247214-247681 GCF_000816755.2 Arachis ipaensis | reverse complement strand
TCACTAAACTAAATCTTAATCTAATAGTATTCTAAATTTCCTCTTGTAATCCCTTCCCTTTTTTTTGGGTGTCTTTGTAATTCGTTCTTTGTTAGATATTTAATGCACCACGGAAATTTTTCTTCTTCCCGCTAATGTTGTTTACTTTGTTTTTGCCTCGTATAATATTAGGTGAAAATTCAGGTGCGGTGCAGTCGATTTCACGTGAAGTTGATAGTTAAGAATTATTAGATAAAAATTTAGTCAAATCAGTCAAATCATCTAACAACTCTCACCTATCAGCTTTACGTGAAATCGATTGCACCTAAATTTCCACCATAATATTAAGTTTGGTAAAATACAATTAGAGACCCTTCTAAATTCTAATATTTCATTCCTTTACTTTGTCAACTCCGGCGGCCTGCACGCTTCCCGCAAAATTTATACTCCAAAAAACCAAAAATAATATTAAAAAAAAAAAGAATTCC
>NC_029786.2:246472-247164 GCF_000816755.2 Arachis ipaensis | reverse complement strand
TAAACAGGTTTAATTACTCCGTTGTAATAAAGTCTCTGTACTAATTAAAACTTTTAATTAAATCCTATTTATTTATTCTGAAAAAGTTGGCAAGTTTTGATTTTATTCCATAGCAATTGCGTGTTTTGACTTTAATCTCGGTATCGTCTTATCTCGTTTGATCATCTTTGATCTCTATCATATGGTAGGTTTTTTTCCATATATAACAAATAACTATGTGCTATATATATATTGATATTAAAATTAAATTAAATAATATATATTTATATATAACTATATAAATTAAATTAAATTGTGCCATGAGAAATTTTGGAGATAGTACAGCATTCACAACATTTTTTTTTATTTTTGGGTTTACCAATGATCGAATTCTTGTCCTTTCGGACATAAAACTCTGATACCATATTATGAAACAATTCATTCCAAAAATTTAAGCCGATAAAAAAAGGCAACATTAATGGTTATATCTCTAATAGATACATTAGAATAACATTTATTTTAGAAAACAGATCAACTTCTCTAATCTTAATTATACAAGTTATGAGATGGTTTTTCATCACCAGCAATAATAATATAGTCAATTATCTTTTTCTGTCACCTAAAATATATACAAGCTATGTTGACTTTTATTCCTTTTAATTAATTAAAATCTAATATTGCAGTATAGTGTTAGAGTTTACTTTTAATATATT
>NC_029786.2:237529-246434 GCF_000816755.2 Arachis ipaensis | reverse complement strand
TTAATATATCAATTTATTATTTTTAATTAATATTTAACTAATTTTAAAATTTTAAATATTATATTCTAAATTCTAGATCTTAAATCCTAATATCATAAAAATAAAATATTAACTAATATTGATAAAAAAAAAATAGCCCTTAATTGTCTCGTATATATAATTATATACACATACATACATGTAGCTTTGTAAGTAAATTAAACTATATAACTTTTTTGTTTTATGGATATCATGCTTAGCTTCTCCTTTAATTTATTTATGTTCGTATAAGAAAGTATATGAAGACCACTTCTTAAGAGTTTAATTACAAATGACAACTAAATATAAGGGAGATATATATATAGAGAAGGAAATTGAAGTAAAAGATTAAGCTACAAATAAAAAAAAAAAAACATGCATATCATAAAAATATCAAACTATATATATGCATAGAATTTTATTAACATGAAGATAATTAATTAGGAAAATAATTAAGAGAAATAACAAATAAATAAATAAAACTTACAAAGTCAATCCAATAATGGATGATGAAAGTGGAGCTTGCAGCAAGAACAAATAGGAAGAAGATGGAGAAAAAACTTGATGTTGAACCCAATCTTTTGGCTTTGCTAAATGATCCTTGACGATTATAAGTTGCCATGGACATATGGCTATACACTTATTGTGTGTGTTGATTATTGGTAAGCTCACACATTTATATGTTCTAACTCATACCCCAAGATTTGGATCTTGATGTTGTTTTATTTAATATAATCAAGGTTCAAAGTTTTATTTCTTCCAATATAATAATAAATAGATCATCAGGTAGGTCTGAAAGTTGACACAGAAGGAATTGATATTATAGTATTAGAGTTTAGCTAATTTAATATAGTTGAGTTATTTATTTATAAATTTTTATGTTGTAGATTATTATTGTTCTTACTTCTTAGTAGTAAAAGAAGCATTACAAGTCTCACATTTTTAACGATAATGTCTTTAGAAAATTTATAAATGTGAAATATTTTTCATTTTATGAGCTAATTTATGAAATTAAGTTACATCCGATATTCTTAGTTTGAATAGTTTAATTTGTAGTAGAATGAAGGTGCTGAATAGTGATATACATGTGTATATACGAGACCATATATTATCATTGACAGCGATTTGAAAAAGAAGAAGAAAAGGTTTTCAGGTGGAGATGTTTTATAATCATGGGAAAATGATGTTGTTTTGGTTTTGTTCACAGAAAGTAAAAAATAACTACTTTAGTGCAGATTTGTGTTAGTGTTGTAAGTGTGAGAAGCGTTGATTGTTGAAGTTAGTCTCAAATCAAAGAAAACAAAGAAGAGTGAGGAGTTTGTGACATGAGAGCTCTATTAATTTGACACCTAAAGATTTTGAGTTGGATGTGGTGTTTTCTCATCTTATATTCTTTTGCTTGATTATTCTCCAAAGTCTCTTCGATGGTTCAGAGCTTCCATGGTTGGTCCAATAATTTGAACTTGTTAACTAATATATAAATTGTTACATGCCTTTTCCTTCAATTTCACTATTATTGTTTGTTAACGTTAGATTTGACAAAAATTAAAATAAAGAAACCAAAGCAGGACAAAAATTAAAATAAAGAAACCAAAACTAAAATAACACGTTTATAATTAAAATACACATTGTATAGATATTCCATTGGCTTCCTATACTTCCTCTAATTAAATATAACATATGGACTTTGATTTGGCTTATTACTAATGTATATAATCTAATTGATTAGGCATGCACTTTAGTTAAGTATAATCGAAGTTATTAAAGCCACACAAAATTTAATTAGATGTATGTGATCCGGTTTAGTGCAATGAAATAAGGCATCCTACAAACTCATCATTTCTGTTTTTGTGTATTTTTTTATATTTCTTCACTAACATTATACTATAATCTAGCTAGCCCAATTATTTAGGTAGGTCTTAGACTAAGAAGTATACTAGTTAAGACGTGTGTTTAAGCTTACTCACCCAAGTACTTACATATAATCAGTTCGGTAATACTATAGAAAAAAAAAATAGTCAGAATTTATTTTATTTAATAATTCATTAATTACTACAATAATTAATAAAAATTAAATATGATCAATTCTAGTTGATTTTGGCTAATTTTATTTTGTTACCAAACATTTTTATTATCCGTTATTAAAGTAGCTCTCATATTGATAGAATTAAATTCGAATCCTAATAATATTCAAGCGTACGTGCTATTTGCCAACTTTATTTGGTAAAAAATCATACAGGTGAACTCATAGTATCTTATTGATTTTGTTACTTTTCTTTCTTTTTTTTTTTTTTTAATAAAGAACACAAAATTTGACCATGCATATGCAAGATTATTTTCGCATCTCCCTTTACTTAGGATTTAAGCATGTACTTAATTTGATATTATTTTATTGAGGGTTGATATTTAAATTCCTAATTAAGCGGCAGGGTATGTAATTAAAACCTAGATTAGGCAACATGAGAATTCTTGATAATGAGCTGTTTTCTTTAGTCTTTACGTAAAGCAATCATAGCAAGTATCATAAATTAAAGAGGAACAGCCTCTGAAATAAATTTAATCAACAAAGAGGCAGAAATTTTTCATTTGTTTCTTAAGAGTTGAGACGAAAGTGGAAAAAATGCATTCAAGAACATGGGAAACACGTTAATAATCCTTGGTATTCTGCATACTCATATAGTGATAAACTAATAATATGAATACTATGCATGTTAAGACTTTGACATATTTTATGATTAAAGTCAAGTGATCATTTTGATATAGAAAGATTTTAATCCGACAGAATAGTTTTTGAATTAAAAAAAAAATCCATTTAGTGTTACTACTACAATTGTGTAAAATACTAAAATGATCAAATATTTTTGTATTTTACACTAAAATTATTTATATGTAAAAATTTTAGCCCCATTTATAGCCTCTCATAAATCACAAAATTTTGTAAAATTTTACAATTTTATTATAAAGTTTCAATGTGAAAGTATAATTTAGTATTTAATTATTATCACATAATTAAATAATTTGACGTTGGAAAGTGTAAATGTTGGTTTCTTTTTTGTCATGAAATGTTAAATTTAATAAATCATAATAAATTATATTAGTGACTGATTTTAGTATACGAATAATATTTTTATTTTTTTTAGTCGTGATAATATATAAATAAAATATTCCAAAGTAGGATTTTGACTTATTTGAAGGACATGATTTTTGTGGTTTGGACTTTGGACAGTAAATGAAATAAATCTACAGATAGTATGGCCACTTGGCCGGGCCACTCTTGTAAATTAAACTTTTTTGGGGGACCAAACTGAAATTAACGCATAGTAATTCTTATTCCATAAACCACCCGCTTTTCCCACCGTGCTCTGTTCTACTCTCTCTCATGGCTGGTAGTAGCGGTGGTGGTTTGAAGCTGTTGGTAGGGTCGGCCATCAGGCAAGGAGTCATGGAAGCCCGGGCCCGGATCTTCGGCCACCAGCTGAACCCAATGGGCCAGAAATCGGCCCACAAGATCCTCCGTCAGAAGCTCTTCGGTGAGAAGGTAGCGCAATGGTACCCTTACGACATAAAAAAGGATGACCCTCTCGTCATGGCTCGTCAAGAGCAGGAGTAAGCACCTTCTCTCTCTCCCATTCACTTTCAATCACATTTTGTTCTGCGCTTTATAGCTCAATTTTCATAGTGCCCGCTATGTGTTTGTGATTTTGTCTCTGTGAGAGTTTCTTTATATTTTTCGTTTTTGGGGTTTGATGCTGATTTTTCAGCGTGTGAAAATTAATGGGGTGTTCTTATTTTTATTAATGAAATGAATTGTGTTATAAAAGTTAATTTTTTTGATACTCTTTAGTCGAAGTTGCTACTTAACCTCCATGTATCTCTATATATCAGTGTCAATATTAGATGGATCAACCATTTTTGTACCTTGTTTTATTCATTTGAGGTTATTTAAGTATGGTGAATGAGCTCTATTAATTTTGGATGTTGAGTGCAATAGTGGTGGACAACTATTTCTGCATAATATTTATACTGCCTCAGCTGCTTAACATTCAAAACGAAAATTGATAATGTGAATAAATGAATAAAATTTAATGTCACCATTTGATTGTTTGAGATTTTAATCCCTCAAAGAAAAAATGTTATCTTTTCAATTGTCACATTTTTCATATATTTGTGCTATTCCTATTATAGTATAACTATATATGCCTGAGCTTCATGACACACTTTAGTTTAATCTAGCGAGGTTTAGGGGCTTCCCCTTTGAAGTTGGCTTTGTTGGTTTGCACCAAGTGCACTGTTGTGATGCAAATTTATGAATGTCTAGTAATTTAATGACATTGATTCAAAGATGTACCATAAAGTGGTAGTGCTAGATAAAAAAGAACAAATTAATTTGCACTCACTCTAGCAATTTAATGACTTAGTTATCTTGTTCTTTGTAGGCGCTTATCGAAACTTGAAATGTTGAAGCGGCGCGGCAAAGGACCACCCAAGAAGGGCCAAGGCAGGCGTGCTGCCAAACGCAACAAATAAACTGCACTTTACTTATTAGTGATTACTGTTTTGAGTTAAGAGACAACTACTTTTTTGTGTCTAAACTCTAGATTTGATTTCTTAAAATTATAGAACTTATCTTTTTGTACTCAATGTAAATCGGTAGAAAGTGGAAGCCATTAAGCCTAATAATTTGGTTTATTGCATATTTGTTCTTTTTGTGCTAATTAACTATCCACATTTTGATTCAGCTTATCTATCTTGGATGTTGGAACCTGGAATGCAATAGTGCTAAGAGCTACCCTTATGTTGAATCACATAATTTATAAACTAGAATTCGGACTAAATTTATAGTTCAAAGACCAAGTGATATAAACAATTAAACAAACATAAATAAAATAGTTTAAACTCACACAACTCTATCCAATCCAATGCATCCACGATGCATTAAAGCTGGTCAAACTTGCTTATGACAGAAAGAATATAATTGTGTGGAAATTTGATAAACAAAGAGTCTTTTTTATTAATTCTTTTGTACAGGTATTGCAGGCAGAAAAATTTTGAAGGATATAACAAATTACAGCTTTACTAAGGCAATTTGAAAAGGTCTAGTTCCACCAAGAGTTGAACTGTTTGTCTGGTTTGTATTAACTGGCATGCTCAATACAAAGGAGAGGTTGAGTCGATTTGGGGTTATTAACAAAAGAGATGCTGTATGCGTGTTATGTAACAGAGGTGTTGAATATGGTCACTACTTGTTTTTTGGTTGTGATTTTTCTTGACAAGTTTGGTTTGCTTGGTTATCATTTGTTGGAAGGCAATGGTCGTGCCCGAAGACGTTGAAGGAACATTTTCTAAGTTGGACTGAGATATCAACTAGCAAAGAAGAGCGCAAGAGATAGATTTATGCGATCATTTGAAACATTTAACTTGAAAGGAAGATCAACAGGGGTCAACGAGATTATCCATTTGTCTTTTATGAACTATATAAAGGGATTAGGTGTAGATCTTTTTTGTTGTTTTTGTTGATGACAATGCTAAAAATGACAACGGGATATTAGAGTTCTTCGGCGTTAGGTGGTTTTTTCCTTTATTTGTATTATGTTGGTCTTGTTTGTTGCCATCTTACTCTCCACTTATTGTATTGAGCTTTCTTTAAAAAAAAAAGTTAACAGACCTCAAATGAGTTCAATGTAAAATAAATAAATAAATAAATTTAAATTAGTTCCTATCAATTCTTTTTGTAGGAGGACAAAACAGTTTGTAGTGGAGGACAAAACGATGGCATAAACAAAACTTATTATCATTTGGAATTGGTTGTGTTTAGCAAAAATTTAAAAATAAAAAATATTAATATATACAAAACTTCATGCGAATGTATTTATAGAAATGGACAAAATTTATTTTAATATAACTATATTTTGTTTGCTTTTGTGTTTGTTTTTTAAGATATATTTGTGTTTTAGTATCTTATATTTCTATCATAATACAAATTAAATAATAAAAAAATATCACACACAAATTACATAAAGACCTCCTCCAAGTTTAAACATAGCTAATTTTTTTGGATATGACACCTACTTGTGTGTAACGGAGTATTATGGACGTTAGGAGTATTTTATACTGTTATGATGGCGGTTAACTGACGGAAAAGAAATCAGACGTTCCAATTTTGTTGAAGAGAGAGAGGAGCACAAATTGGACCGTCCAATTTGTGCTGGCAAATATTTTTTTGTTAAGAAATCGGACCTACTGATTTCATGCATGTAGGACCAAATTTATTTTTGTACAAAGAAATCGGATCTACCGATTTTCAGCCAGCAGGACAACAATTTTTTGGACAAGAAAATCGAACCCATCGATTTTATGGATGCAAATCTTTTTGGCCCAACGCAACTCTAATCGAAATGTCCGATAGGTGCTCCAAAAATTTGAAACGTTCAAAAATGGGGTCGGACGGTCCGATTTCAACGTTTATATATAACAATGGTCTCACCGAGCTCTCCACTTCATCTTCTTCTTTTCACAATTTTCAAATCGTCTGAAATTCCTCTCTGCTCCTTCTCTTCTTCTTAAGTGTTTCCAAAAAATTAACACCAAAGTTGAGGGTATGCAATGTGAATATATCATTATGGATGATAAAATTATGTTAAAAGTATATTATCATGAACAAATTTTATTACAAATATCTGAAGGAGTGAATTTTGTGTGTGAAAATCTATTAAATATTATTTCATTCACACTGTCATTTGAAGAAATAAAAGGTGTGATTTGTGAGAAGATGAATTCTCAAATATCTAGGAGACTGTCGTGTATTTTGTACAGATATCCTATATCTGTATTTGGTGGAATGTCTCTGTAATTACCTGGATGTGAGAGACCTGACATAGGAGCCATGAATCCAAGCAGTTGGCTAAACGGACCTTGATCCCCTGATTCTTGCTGCGGGACACTTCAATACTGTCGATGTAATGGGACTGATGATGTAAAATAATCCACAGAATGCGTGTCAGAAATTTATAGTATGAAATGCTCAGGCTCTTGCTGTGCTTGTGTCTGTGACGGTGGTTGTGGCGGTGGCAGTGACAGTGGTTGATCTTGTTGATTCTCATGATTATGCACAGAATTGCCCTCCCGAGTCTCTTGCAATACGGGATTCGACATATGCAAGTGGTCACCATATGTACCTCGGTACTAATGCATGTAAATTTCCAAAGGATGCTGTGAGGGTACCAGGTGCTTAATAAGAACATGACTATACTGATTCGTCCAATGCATCACCCAAAACGAGTGGGTTCCATACCAATCTTGATTCTTGGGTCTTGTCAGAATCTCGCTGTGCGCTCTACCTAGATCCCACTCTTGATGAGGAACGCCCTGAGTCAAACCAAATTGTCTCCTCAGTCTATCGGATGAATGCCACTCAACGCATTTGAAAGATATAAGCGGTGCGGTACCGTGGCACTCCATATAACCGAATGCTGACGGTAAAAGGAATTACGTCTGGATCAATGCGCCCAATCGCATAAGCCTCCCAAACAAATTGTACACATTGCAAGTTAAGGAGGATTACACACTAAATAATAATACGGCTAAACAAAAATAGGTACTTATTTATTAATACATACCTGTCCTTCTTACAGATCATCCAATACTCTTCTAAAGTGAGTAAGACTACGAAATCTGTAAGGCCGATCAGCACGCTCCCAGTTACGCCACTTGACATCAGACAATTCGTTAATTAATTTTTATCAATCAAATTTAAAATACAACGTGTTACACTTTATCAAAGCAGATAGTAATTAAATTTACCTGTTTGCACCCGGAAAGAGTCGAGGATTGCCAGGAATCGGCGCAAGAAATGGTAGACGGATCTAAGCCCAGGTAAGCAAAAGTGTCAGTGGACCGTCAATCTCCTTGCAATCGACACGAGTTGCTCTACACAACACTTTATACAGGTGTGTCAGGCATGTCGATCCCCAACTAAATTGTATGATCCCAGCAAAGACAACGGCAGAAACTTCCAGTGCACTGCTGCCCCAGAATTATTTCCAAACATAATGGTCCCAAATAATAACATTATGTGGCACTTCACGTACCTCTGAATGTGAATATCATCAGCTAACACTAAACGATCTTCCAGTCCTCAAAACCACGTCAACTTTTTTGAAGCTTTCTCTACAGTCTATCTTTCTAGGTGCAACACCAAACTAATCCATGCATTCAGTCTCTAAGGCCTCATAACTACTGAGTGTCGGTTCTGTAACTGACAGACTATTCGTCGGAAGACCAAGAATTATCACCACGTCCTCCAACGTCACAGCACACTCCCCAACCGAAAAATGGAATGTGTGAGTCTCAGGCGCCATCTCTCGATCAGAGCATTAACTAATGCAGACTGATATTGGACAACTTCAATCTGGAAAACGTGATAAAAGCCAATTTTCTGTAAATGCTCATCCACAATTTGATTGTGCGGATCCGGCGGCATTAAGTGGTCACATTGCAACATCCATGAACCTTACAAAATATAGCCATAGATCACATTAAACAAATATAATCATGTTTAATTAACAAATTAAATTTAACAGAATCAAATTTTCATTGTCACATAACCAATAAAACATAATCATATTAACTACTCAAAATATCCTAAATCTATTTTACAAAAAAGTTCACATTCACATTTTTTACATTTTAATAATTATCAATAAGCCTTAATCAAATCTTAAATATAAATCTAGTTAATTTTAAAGTTACATATTCTAATGTCTAAAACCAAATTATTTTATAATAATAATAATTCTTATTCCTTATTTTCTATTTATATAATAATAATAATAATAAAAAATTAATTAAGTCACTTTTAACAATTATTATATTAAAACAATTTTAACAT
>NC_029786.2:224255-237491 GCF_000816755.2 Arachis ipaensis | reverse complement strand
ATTTAGAGCAGGAGCTAGGGGTGTATGTATGCATGTTTGATGCGTGGCTGGGGTGCGTAAATCGAACAGTCTAATTTGTGTACCTGTAATATTTTTAATTGACCGTCCGATTATTCTACTCCAAATCGGACCGTCCAATTTGTTGATCACAGTCATCACATCTTCGTGAAGTCCCCTGCACTTTTATAACCCGGTTATATACTATGTTTGTCCCAATATCAAAATTAAAAAAAAAAAGTGTTTAAATGATTTTGTACTTTTATATATATTTTTATATCGGTGACATATTAGTAGTGAATTTTTTATATCCATATAATATAATCCTAAAAACAGTGTGAAGAACAAAATTGTCTTACTAAAAAATTAGACTAATATCCTAAATTATTCTAAAAAAATTTGTAATTATCAATTTAGTATTGAGAATACGATGTCGTACGCCCTAGAAGAAGAACCATTTTAGGCTTAGCCTCTATTTTCCTTCCCATTCACACTTCCGTTCACCCAAACAACAACAAAAACGAAAACATCAAAATCCAAAGCGGCAACACACAGAGAGGGGGAGAGAGAAAAAAACAGAAGAAGCCACTCTCTCATTTTCCTTTTATTCTTTTTCTTCCTTTTCAAAAACCCTCCTCAATTAGATAGATCTTTGTATAAATTTCCATCCGCAGAAAACATTTCACCCCAAAACCCTACCCATTTTTTTCTACTCATTGTAGCAACCCTGTATCATACCCTCAGAAATTCTCTCTCTTTTCTTAGGGTTTTTACATTTTAGCTTTTTTCACTCATAATTTTCATAGGAATTTTTGTACATTGTATCGCTTCTATTAGATTAGAATTTAGAGCAGATTGTTAGGTTTACCCTTTTTGTTTTACTTTTTCAATTTTCGGAATTGGGATGAACAACAACAACAACTACTACAACAGAGCGAGGTACCCACCACCTGGGATCGGTGGCGGTGGTCTTGGACGAGGAGGAGGAGGAGGAGGCCCTGGTTTCAATCAAAACTCACCGTTTCAGCCAAGGCCTAATTACCAGCAACACCAGCAACAGCACCAACAACTACAACAGCAGCATCAGCAATATGTTCAGAGGCAGATGGTGCAGCAACAACAACAACAGCAGCAGCAGCAACAACAACAGCAATGGCTGAGAAGGGCGCAGATGGGTGCTGCTGACTCCAACGTCGTGGATGAGGTTGAGAAGACCGTGCAGTCTGAAGCCATTGACCCGAGGTTAGTTTTTCTTTTATTATATTTTTTTGTGTGTTTTCTTTGTAGATGTCTATTATGTTAGTTAGGTTTGGCTTGAGATGTTTTCAGTTGGTGTGGCAACAAATTGGTTCATGTAAATGTTCTTTGAAGGTGTTTTGAAGCAGTGAATAGGTTAATTGTAACATGCGCTTGTGTTTGTGTGAGAAGGAGATTTTGTATGGATTGATTGTCTCTTATGGTCGATTTGGGTTGGAAGATTTTTAAATTTAATTGCTTGGTGATTGTTTATGGTATGATATCAATGAAATGTCCACAGTCCATATCTTGGTAGTGTGAAGATCAGATATCATCTGAACCTAAAATAAGCTAACCTAGATATGCAAGTAGGTATGCGCAAGAGAGTAGGCCGTTGTAGTGGATAGATTTGTATATAATGCTTGGCATCTGCTTATGGTATCTCCGTATCTGCGAAACCATCTTTAATTTATTTTTTTTTTTTAAATTTGATTCCCACTTTATTTTGACGGCATATCTAGGAAGGCAATTTTTACAAGGTTGTATTTTTCTTCATTTTTCCCTTTGTTTCTCATCACCATGGTTCTGATGATTTCATGTATAAATCACTTCATTTGCTGATCCTATTCTGCCTTAAAACTTGTGCGTTTAGGCTCTCAAATGCATAGTTAGTGTTGTAAACAATCTAGGTTAATATGCCCTTGAAAATGTGCTGTTGTATCAAGTGATGTTTGTGATATGCTTAGAAATTTTCACCAAGTAAGTTTCAATTATTTACCATTGAATAAACCTGTTTAAGGACTTGTTTGGTTTTGGTTTGGTCTGCATTTTTATTTGCTGTTTTCTTTTTCTTTGTTTCAAGCTTTTGCGAAGTAAAAACTAAAGAGTGAAAATAGAATTTTATTGTTTTCACTATTTTATCATTTTCTTTCCCAAAATCCTGAAAGCAAAAAACACTTGAAAAGAGAATGCAAATGAAACAGACCCTTTTTTTTCCATGTGTTTGGTGTTTTGTCTGAACGAAAGAATGTGTTATCTAATATTATTGTCAATTGCTTTTGGTCTCCCATTATTAGTTCTCAAGATTGGAAGGCAAGGCTAAAGGTTCCACCACCTGATACGCGTTATAAGACAGAGGTATGATTATGAATACCTTTACCTTATTCTTTGAGTAGTTAACTATTCATTTTATTTTAGTAACATATTTTGCTTAGCATCCTTGGCCAGAACTTGTTTTATTTGTAATTTCTTCCCTTTTACTGTAGCTTTGCAACTATGGAGTTGTTATGTGATCCATTAATGAAATGCTTCTTGAAGTTTTGGTCATAGAATTTAACTAGCTTCTTTTTTTATTTACCGATGTCATTTTTAATATCCTAATTCCTGCCCTCCATTAGGCATTCAGTTCACTGTTTTCACTATACAAACTGCTTTAATTAATTTACTTAAATTGCTGAGAAATTGAGATAAACTGATCTTAATTAACCAGTGCAATCATTGGCATTTACAAAATTTAAGAGCTAGATTTCCTGTTGCAGTGTGATTTAGTTTTTCATATTTACACGTTTCCAATATCCACTTGAAAGGCATAATTAATGATACCATTTATGGGTAAGCCACTTAAGGTGCTGTGGTTATGAGATTTGCAGTTAACTTCTATGTTATATGTTCCAGTGTTGGTATTGAATCTGCTTTAATTTTGTTTTCCAGGATGTGACAGCAACTAAAGGAAATGAATTTGAGGATTATTTTTTGAAGCGAGAGCAGGTTTGACTTCTTCCTCTTACCTTTATCTTTTTATTAGATTCCCATGAGTTCGATTGAGAGGACTATCATATTTATTGTAGTTCAAGGCCAGTTTGAATGAATTTCTCAGGGAACAAGCTTGCTTCAATGGGCATAAATTTTTACTATAATATTTTTTTCCCATGTTTTTAGGATTTTGTCCTAGTGTAGATTATATATGTGTTGATGTTGGCTTTGTTGCCATGATTCAAACTGATGGGAACTAATCATGTTTTGATGGTTTTCTTTCTAATTTTTATCATACAGTTGTTATATTGGTTCCAACAAGGGAGTTAGCTTTGCAAACATCTCAAGTATGCAAAGAACTTGGAAAGCACTTGAAAATTCAAGTGATGGTTACAACTGGTGGTACTAGCCTGAAAGATGATATCATGCGCTTATATCAACCAGTTCATTTACTAGTTGGGACTCCTGGAAGGATATTAGATCTCGCTAAGAAGGGTGTTTGCGTTCTGAAAGATTGCGCAATGCTTGTTATGGATGAGGTAAATACTTTTTTGCCTCAACTTCTACTCATTTATAAAAGTGGTTGACATGCATAAACTATTTGGAAAGTTGCAATCCTTTTAAATGAGAACAAACAAATTTTCATTTCTATTCTCTTCGTATGTTCATTCTGTGACATTTTTAGTAGTAAGAGTTGGTTCCCAATCCCTTCGTTTACATTGCTTTTTGTTTGGTTTCAGGCCGATAAGCTTTTGTCCCCAGAATTCCAGCCTTCTATACAGCAGCTGATTCATTTTCTTCCTTCACACCGACAAATTCTGATGTTTTCAGCAACATTTCCTGTTACTGTAAAGGATTTCAAAGATAGGTATCTTCAAAAGCCATATGTCATTAACCTTATGGATGAGCTAACTTTGAAGGGTATCACACAGTATTATGCATTTGTCGAAGAGAGACAGAAGGTTCACTGCCTGAATACACTGTTTTCTAAGGTTTGATTTTTTGCTTTGTCAAGATACTGTGGATGTTCTTATTTGCTGGATGTGAATATGATGTTGAATGATGATGGCTTCTATTCCAGTTGCAAATAAACCAGTCAATCATCTTTTGCAATTCGGTGAATCGTGTTGAACTCCTTGCAAAAAAAATCACCGAGCTTGGATATTCGTGTTTCTATATTCACGCAAAGATGTTGCAAGATCATCGTAATAGAGTGTTTCATGACTTCCGCAATGGCGCATGCCGTAATCTTGTTTGTACTGGTATGTCTCTGCACTCTAGCATCCCCTATAACATAGTCAGCGTCCTTTTCAGCTGATTGTGAATGATGCCTATTTGATCTAGTATGGCATTTCATAATATGTAATTGCCTTAGCGTTCTGTTTGTTATTTTCCAATGCTATCTTAATTTGTTTTATTTGAAGAATCAGTTCAATAATGATAGCTTAATCTATTTTTGTTTAGTGTATTTTATTGATTACTGATGATATATTAAGTGATGATGTATGTTAATTGTTTGAGATCTTTACTTTGATATATTAGCTTAATTGAATCCGTTGATGGTTTATATCTATATATTTATATTTACGCATATGCATGATCTTAATCATTTAAATATTTCAAAAATTTTGCAGATCTTTTTACTAGGGGAATAGACATTCAAGCAGTCAATGTTGTTATTAATTTTGATTTTCCCAAGAATTCAGAAACTTATCTCCACAGGGTATACTGATTTTTCCTCATTCCCTTCCTAATTTATTTGCCTTGACACCGATTTCTTGTTCTAACGGATCTTATATGGATATACAGGTCGGTCGCTCAGGGAGGTTTGGGCATCTTGGTTTAGCAGTTAACTTGATCACTTATGAGGATCGCTTTAATTTGTATGTAATTTACAGTCTGTTAAGTTAATGCATTTCAACTGTATATGCTATAGATTTATTATGCATTCTGTCTTTTGTGCAGATATAGGATTGAACAAGAACTTGGAACTGAAATAAAGCAAATTCCACCACATATTGACCAGGCAATTTATTGCCGGTGACTGGTGACGACAACTCGGCTCGTTTTTACAACTGGAGAATAGCAACGGTAAGTGATATGAATTATATGGTATATTTTTGTTCAGCTTACTTAGTGTACACTACGGAAACAATATGAACTGCCACTAGGGAACAAGTACATGCCTAGTTTCAAGAACATGTAACTAGTCATAAGCTATTTCCTTAGACAAGTGGGATCTCAAATGCTTGAATAGGGTTGACTCTTATAGTAGGATATCTAACCAATAGTGCTATTTCCTTGAACACTTACAGTTTTATGACACACATCATGCTTAAAGTAATAATCATTCATTACTCTTAATACTTCCTTCACTAGGATTCAACTTGTGTTGTTGCAGTTGCTTTTGTTGTTGATAATTGTGGAATTTTCCTTTTACAGGTTGAAGTGACTGTCACCCAAGTAGGTACATATTCTCTGGTATGACAGGATGCTGTATGAAAATTGGGTTTTTTTTGGACCCTTAGTTTGAATGCTTTTTCATTATTAGGACCTTCAGAAAGAGTTTAATATTAGCCTTTTAACTGGCAGATATTTTGCTGGGTCCAGTTTGGGTTTCCCTTAATTTCATTTTCAGATGTGTTTGTTGCTAATACTAGTACTGTAGTTTCTTTTTTTCTTTTTGTGTTTTTTATTTTCGGTGGATGAACGTTTAGGGGGTGTACCTTATACCTTGTTATGAATAAAGGGATCCCTATGGTATTCTACTTTGTGGTTACCATTACGGATTCTTTTGGAGTTTTCAGACATTTGTTATTCATATTATGTTTAGATGTTACATGGATCATTGGCATTCTAAGATGGTACAATTTGTTAGATTGCACATTCCCTAGCCTCAATTTGTTACACCTCTCCGTGGGTTAGGGGAACTCTCTCTCTCTCTCTCTGATATTTGCACAAGATTAATGCCGTACATTTTTTGAAATTTGATGTGTAATTCATGTTAACTAACTGACTATATTTTGTGGAATAAAAATTTGTTAGGTGTATACTTGATGTCATGTTTGTATTGGTACTACTTAGCCATTTTGTCCATTTTTCAAGTCAGTCAATGACTGGCAATTTTTTGGTCCGATAACTTGTAATGTTGGGGATCTTGTATAAGTATTAGAGTTGTGATGATTGTGCATTTAAAAGTTGGTTTATAACCCTAACTCTTAAGGCAGAAAAATAAGTTTGTTAAAGTGAGAATTAACTCAAAATCTAAAGATGATAAAGTGGATATTATGATGGTTTATGAGTAAAGTGTTAAAAAATATTTTCTCAATCTAGTATCCTTTAGCGAGATAAATACTACCTATTTTGCTTTTCTTAAATTTTAATACCACAAACTGATTACTGAGACTGCTTTTATGTAAAGCTTGCTCTATAAAATCACTTCTCTAATCAAACTGGAACATTGCATTTTGTGCACCGAAGTAGCATGTAACAATGTATAGTTAATAGTTAATTTTCTTGAACACATTGACCTGTTTAGGCATGCTCATAATGGATTCCTAGTTCCAATGCTATCAATGCTTAGGAGTTGGGAGAAAAAACTAGTATCTTCAAAAAATTCAACTCTTCGATAATAATACATTTGTTCAATTTTCATACCCCATCAACTGTCTATACCATAGGATTTCTGAATTTCCAGCATATTTATGATTCTAGCATCCACAAGCTGGCAATTAACTGTTAATGATTCTTCTTCCAGTTGCCATTTGTGAAAAGCGATGGCATTAACTATGGAGAAAGAATCAGTTTTGCTTTTTTTTTTTTTTTTAGGTCAAATGAAATGGATTGAAATGGTTACTGATGGCAGTTATCTGAGTTTATAAGTAGTTGAAATAAAGGTTCAAAAAAAAAAAAAAGTAGTTGAAATAGATAGATATAGAGAGGGAAATACATATTTGTTTTCCATATATCTCTCCTATTTTGTAAGAAACTAAGAATACATACTGGAGGCGTGATTATATACCATTAGCTTCTGTTAGTTTATGAATAATAGCTTGTCCCTTGTGAGTTTCACAAAACGCACGTACTGTGCTTAAAATAAAGGACAGCATAATCTCTATATATAATCTGATCATAAGCTGTCCTCTAAAAACCAAAGATCAAATTTTCAAAGATGACTCTTCATTCTAAATACGATAAAATATTTAATTAAAATTATTTGAAATAATTAAAAATAATTTAAAATTAAAATTAAAATGAGATTAAACATTAGAATGATAAATTTTATATTGAGTCTTAAATCAATTTTTATAATATATGATTTCACAAATACTTATATGTCATTTTGTGAGACCTAAAATAAAATTAAACTAGAACTTACTCTCCAAGTAGCATTCTACAATTCAATGGTTTATATGAATACTATTTTCATATTCTGTTCAAAAGGTAATAAGTATTATACACAACGGCGCAGCCATACTATTTGTACATTGTGTTAAAACTTATTACAAAATAGTTAAATTCGTCAAAAAAAACAAAAAGTCAAGAAAAAGAGTTCTTATATTTGCATATTAATGATAAGGATTTTACTATTTATTAAAATAAAAATTTGTATGTATACAAAAAGTTATACAAATATCGTTTGTTATAGAAAGAACTTGCGAACTTAACTAAGAGGAGGAGAAAAGTAGGTAGGGGGTGTTCATGGAATCATGGATCAAATTCGATCCGCATATTCGGGGTGAAGTGGATGAGGTGCATGCAGTAGAAAGGTAAGGGTTGAAGAAATGGCTTATTGTGGCCGGCCATAATTGGTGCTGTGCCCGTAAACTGCAATGGATATAATATATATAACCTTTTTTTCCCCCTCTTATCTTTGTTTCTATATATTTGTGCTTAAAGTCCTTCACCATGTATGCTAGACATATATTCATCACTTTTTGAATCTCTTGAGGCTTCAAGTTTCTCCTTTTGTGTTTCTTTCTAGTGGTACAAATAATCAGAGCAAGAACTGTCCACAAAGTTCACTTTTTCGTACTACATTTGTTTTTGATTGTTTAATGATCTTTACTACTGTTTGTTATTGTTGTGTGCTTGGTGTTAGAGAGAGAGAGAGAGAGAGAGAGAGAGAGATTCTTGTCAATTATATCAACAAAAATGGTGGCCACGGAAGTTGGCGTGATCTTCCAAAGTTGGCAGCTTTTCTTGTAACATTCCTTGCTATAAAACATGCATGTACAATCACTTTTTCTCTCTTTATAGCACAAGTTGATGTGATTTTGTTTCACACATATAGCAACAACAACGTTGTTGGTTTGATAACTTCACTTTTAAAGTTATGTATGTTTAATTATTTTTTAATCATATTTCAAATAAGTGAATAACCCCCTGCTTTTACTGTCTAAAAATGAAGCAGCATGATTCATTGCATGAGAGATGAGACTAATGAAGCTGAATATATCAAAGGGTTTGTAATGTAATGTTATAAGTGCTTTTTACCCTTTACATTTCAACTATTCTCTGTTTCTCTCTGGGTTTACACAAAGCATGATCTAATCAAACATAATATACAATTCTCTGTTCATCATTAATTTTGCAAAATAAGTATACACCATTAACATTTTCGGACAATGACCACACTTTAATAATTGAGAGAGAGAGAAACTCGATTACTCAATTATTAGTGTGTGACAGTGTTGTGAACAAAAGAATAAATAAACAAACAGCATACCACACTTTAATCTAATAAAAATTAAAAAAGCAAGCTAAGTAATATTTATAATAAACATTTTTTTTAGGTATTAATTTCATACACACATAGTAAACATAACCTTTTAAACACAAACAATACAAAAATTTGACAATTATCGCTATGAAATTCAGACCCCACCAAAAAAAGAACTTTGACATTTCAAAAGCATCCGAGGAGCTTCTTTGGAGTGGTCCCAGTTGCACGATATTTAGCGGCGGTTTCCTCAGCCTTGAGAAATTCCTCACCACGCTTTGCTTCAACCATTGCTCTCTTCTCCTCAGCTTGCTTGTGAATCAATGCTATCTTGTTCTTCATTTGTTCGCCATATTCTGCTTTCTTTTTCTCCAACTGTTCCTGCTCTCTCACACACAAAAACGAGTTACTCAAAAGGGTGCTTTAATAATTATTAGTATCATGTAATGGCAATAATCATAGTGTCATGTTTTTTACATGTGACACTAACAAAAGAATATTATGGTTATCCATACTTTAACTCTAGATTGCATTGTTGTTTAACCCATAAGAAAAGGTTTGTTTTCTTTGTGTGTTAGGGCAACATGGAAAGGTGATGTCAATGTCATTACCTCAATTTTTCTCAGCTTAGCTTCAAGAGCTGCTTTCTTGCTATTTTCCCAAGCACCAACAGCAGATAACTGCTTCTGAGCTCTGTGGACCAAATCAATAATAAAACCTTAACAATACTAACATGGCACGTATTTAGTATAGTATTTTAAGTTTTTAAGTCTTACTTATTCTCTGCTTTAGATTTTTCACTTTCTTCCCATGCCTTCACATAAGACAACTTTTTCTCCTTTTCCACTTCTGCAAGAGCAATATCTGTTGAACATAGCATACACGTACACAAATCACTTCCCTTGGAAGATACATCAAATTCATTAAAAAAAAATGATTGCTATCATCAACAAGAATGATTATTTGAAGAGAGGTTTCTAACATTAGGTAAAATAAGCAGATATTTATTTCACCTCACTAAGGTTGTACTTGATACTTGGGACAAGGCACAATTACAGAGATAGAAAAACACAAAAAAAATATGTTTATAGTTGGAGACAGGTACAAAACAGTGTGTCCTAGAACACAAGTTTCCAATATTTTCTGTCCCTCTATCTCTGTATATATATATCCGCAATGTGACTAGAAACTATTTGGCACTGAGAACCTGGAGAGGTTCGCTCTCAAGTTGATGCATTCAAGTGGTTGTGAAAAAATCGCAATTAAAGATCAAATGTTAGTAAGTTTATTTCAGTCGAAACCACAATACCTCCTTCTGAAGGCACTCCTGTTCGAGCATTAAAAATCTAATAAGTAGCATCACTCTTTCAATAGTGATAAAATATTAACTCGTTAAGAACAATGTGAAGTTGAATTAAGCCAACACTAACCTCTATCAAGGGATGTTTTCTTTTTAATTGGCTCCACTGCTTCTGTCGACCGAAAGACAAAAAATAACGATGTCAAGGTTTTCTAACTACATCAAATGGAGAAGTATTTATATATATTATTAGATTAAATCCAACCAATTAGAAGAGCTCATGCACTTGATCAATTACTTGACTCTAAATATAAGTATGTAATATAGAATTAGGAACTACAGCAGCATCTAGTAGGCTAGAAGTGTTTGATAAAAGTGTTTATTGAAGTTGGGTTCATGGAAGTTTAGTAATTAATTGTCAATTAGAACTTAGGCTAGAGTGATCATAGCCAAGGCAACAATACATATACCAAATAGAAGATGCAGATAAAAATTCTTAAATTAGCAAGAAATCATTGTTTCCATATTAACAATAGAAAATAAAAATATGGAATCCACTTAGGCATGTTAAGAATGCATGCTTTATCCAGTTATTGGATTCTAATTGGGTTGCGTGTTATATATGCAATAATTAAGAGGCACAACTACCTCTTTTGAATAATTAAAAAGTGGGGAAAAAATCAATAGGACATACCAATTTACCATTGAAAAGTATTCATTACAATTAAACTTTCCTATAGCAAACCCATAATTTTATACCCAAAAAAAAAAGGAAAAAGAAAAAGAATTCAATTATTTGCTAGTGTGGACAAACAACTTTCTCAGCACATGGGAAACAAAATTATTATTTTATGATAACAAGGAGGACCTCAGTGGTTTCTCTTTTGTTGGCACAGGGGAGATGTTAATGATTGATGCATAGAGCAAGAAATGATGTAATTAAAATTCATATATGTTATGGGTCTAGTCCAATACACAGCTTAATTGACACCTAAAATACTACACTTAGCTAGATAGATAAATCTTTATACTTCCTTAATAGTCATTGAGAATATTTAAAAATTACAGCTACTTATTTGATTTAAAATTTTAAGGATTGTATAAAAACAAAAAAGAATTGAGTAGTTATGAATGTTCCTAATGTGCTGCAAGAGGAAGAAAGTAGTTCAATCCAGCAGAGAAGAGTGAGTCGGCTCCAATATCATTCTGAAACCATATCAACCAATATCAGACAAAAATCCAATCTATTCAAGCTGCAATTTTGATGAAAAACCAGAAATCTTTGATAAATCAGAGAAGGAAAACAGAAATCAAAGGAAAAGCAAGGACAAATATCATAGTTTGAATGCCCAAACTAAGTTTCAATCTTTCTCAACGCACTAAATTAATATGATATGCGTATAACATAGCAAGCGACCTATAAGCTTCGAGTAATAAAAAGTTGAAATTTTGAAGCCAACCCATAATTCTGTGCAACAAAAAGTTTGAGAATTGGAAGAAACAGAAAACTCACTCTCATTCTCAACAACAACTAGAGCCTTGGTCCCTTCTGCAGCGGCTGCCGGAGGCGGAGCCAGCGGTTTCTTCTCAGCAGCATCTTGGAGCTGCGGCGGTGCCTCGGCCAGAGGAGGGTCAGTTACCAGCGGAGCAGGAGGTGTCTCCACCTTGGTTGGTTGTTCTGCCATAGCTTCGAGAGAGTTTAAAAGAGAAGAAAGAAAACAAGGTTTGTAGCTAAGGTTCTGTTAGACAATGTCTCTGCCTCTTGAACTCTGTTACAAGCTATAAGGTCGGGTTGGTTTCAATTTAAAGTAGAGACATAACAAGATACATCTAGATATATGTGAAAAATTAAAAAATAAATAAAGAAGAAAAAAAGTGGATATATCAATTCTTAATGAATTTCTCACATGAAAATTTGCTTACTTATTTCTTTGTTAATTGTTTTGCCAAATAGTAGTTCCTTATAAACATTAGGGTAAAAAATTATACACTTATTTCCGTTACCTGGTAGTTTATTGTTATTTGTTTTGGATTTAAATATTTTCTGATTGGAAAAATACATGGTATAGATTTTGTTAATTTCACTGAGATTTTTTAAATCGAAAATGGAAATATTCGGGAAGTAGTTTTCAAAGGAAAAAGATTGCATAGTAACGTGGAATCTTTGGGAGCAGAGCGTGTTGTAGGCGTGGAGGAAAATTGGAGCCGTTGATTAAGATCGACGGTGAAGGTGGAGTGCCGACAGGTATTACAGGTAATAGTAGCGGGAATGTGCCACGTGTGAGTATTGAGATGAGGATGCAAATGTGTGACAGCAAAAGCATATGCATGATGCATGGAGGCTTATTATTATTTCTGACACACTAAAACGACGGCGCTTTGCGTTTTGTTGTTGTTTGTATGCTACATATGGGACCATGATTGTAGGGGTGGACAAAAAGTCAACAACTGACTAGCTAGTAGTCATATCATTGGTTTGCTTCTTCATAATCTTAATCTTTCTACCAAGAAAAGAAATGAATACATTGAAGTGGAAAATTAAAGATGTAATTATAGGACGGTGGCGTTTGTGTATGTACATTTCGTGTAGGCACTTTCCCCTCTCTCCGCCGTGTGTTCTACAAATGTGTGATTCACTTGTCTTTGATTATTTCAGCAACGAAGAATGGTATGATCGGCAATTTTTGTGATTTGTAAGCATGAAAGAACCATCAATGATATTTTTGATGATGTGAGATTTTATTTAATAATGTGGAATTACTCACTTTTCTTTTACTGATTACATGCTGGCCAAAATTTAATAAAGTTGCTGATTTTTTAAACTTTTTCTTTTAGGAACCTATACTACTTCTCACTTGACTAACAGTATCCTACACTTTTCTCATCCTTCTTACTTCACATGACTTGAATTAGAGTTCATAAAAATATAAAGGAAAAATGTCCATGTTTAAACTTGGTTTATACGCATCCATAATGAGAAAGGAAAATGGCCAATTCTGATTTGTGATGAGTAGCTTTTTTATACAGGCTAAAGGTGGATGATTCTCATACACTTGTAACTTTTATTGGCACCAAACTATAGTGGTATTAGAAGAAAAAAGAAATATTAATGTGCCAACTGTATACACC
Source organism: Arachis ipaensis (assembly GCF_000816755.2). Lineage (NCBI taxonomy): Eukaryota > Viridiplantae > Streptophyta > Magnoliopsida > Fabales > Fabaceae > Arachis > Arachis ipaensis. The sequence continues at coordinate 224,355 of NC_029786.2, read as the reverse complement.
TCATTCATTTGGAAAAGGTATTACCAACAATCTTTTAGGCTGGAGCAACCATGTTAAGTCCTCTAATCTCTACTACATTGTCATTTCTTATTTGTAACTT
>NC_029786.2:219080-224206 GCF_000816755.2 Arachis ipaensis | reverse complement strand
GCATTCCTGGCATTATTCCCCTACAGCAAGTTGCTTCAGTTTTTCTCATACAAATCACATTAATAATGTTTTGATCTTTCAAAAAAAATAAGTGGGGTTGGGGGTACAACAAAACCACGTTGGAAATTTTTTGATTGTGAGATGCTTAGTTGTGTTTAGTTAGTATATATACATTTTTTTCCTTCTTAAAATCATTTACTTATCTATTAAGATTTAAGAAACATACACTCTCTTAATGGCATGTCTAAAGTTTTTATTGAATGTAATTATGGAAATGGTTTCATTCACTCTTTTTAGTTCATGAGATTAGAATAATAAAGTGGATGGTGGTAATTAGTATTTATTCTTATACATATTGAGATTGTTTAGAGATAAAAAACAGAGTAAATTTCATGTTTTATATGTTTTTTTTAACTTATTTTATATGTTATGTATGTTTTATAATTTTTTTTTTAACTTTTTTTTGGAGAAGGTTTTTAACAGACCTATAAAAAGGGTTTGGACAAAAAGGCCTCATTTCCAAAGTATAGAGATATTTTGAATTTGGGCCCATGTTGGGCCTAGTCTAAAGCCCAGTTTGTGTCATCTCTATCAGAGTGAGTGTGCAGAATCAATGGCTTCCTCAAGCTCGTCGGTTTCAACTTCAACTTCAACCTCAACCATGTCTACGTCTTCTTCACACGAAAAATGTTTTGGTGAAAGGGTATGCGAAAAGGTTCTTAGTTTGTATAATTCTCTTCCCAAAAAGGGAAAACCTCAAGGCCGTGAAGTCACCGTTTTAGCCGCTTTTCTTCTCTCTTCTCCTACCAATGGTTTCTTCTTCCTCTTTCTTTTGTTTCTCCTCTTTGGAACATTTATACCTAGAATTCAAATTTCAGCTGAAAGAGTTCACTTATTGTTCATTGTTTAAGTATTTGCAGATTTGGAAGTTGTTGCATTGGGGACAGGAACAAAGTGTATTGGACGCTCTCGTTTACGTTCCTGTGGTGATGTTGTTCATGATTCCCATGCTGAAGTTATAGCTCGAAGAGCTTTGATGAGGTTTCTTTTCTTTTACTATGATTTTCTTGAGCTTTCTGCATTTTGTGTCATTACTATGCTATAAACTAGTTCAATTCTGATATATTAGCAGTGTAATCCAATCAAATTCTTGTTTTTGGATGAGTATTCAAGAAATGAGTGTGAAAAGTATTTACTTTCATTGATTTGGCAACACGTTATCTTATCTCGGTTTAAAACATCATGCTGCTACTGTATAGAAATTAAATTCATAAACTTATGCAGATTGAACGCCATTCTTGTTTTAGTTTGAACATGTTCTATGTCCTCCAAATGTATCAATTTGAATGTAGAAATTGTTCTCTATGCTTTTTCATGTGTAGTTTTGAAAGATCTTAGATTGTGTAGGTGATATTTCAAATGATTTCTAAGATGTATTGTGGAATAGTAAGTTTTCAATTTTGTATGTGTTGTTATGTGAGGAGATATTATTTCATTCGTTTCTATTCACACCAGGTTCTTCTATACACAGATTCAGCATCTTACTGAAAGTTGTAGTAAGCATATGCCTAGCAATGAATGCAAATGGTTCAAAGTCGATGATGGCAACTTACAGTTTGAGCTGGATTCTGAGTGCGTTAGTGAAAGAAAATATAACATGAAGAGGGGTTGGAAATTACATATGTACATATCACAGCTACCATGTAAACTTAGTTCTCACTTTATCTTGTCTATATCTAATCATCAAAATCCTTCCCTTATTTGTTACCACTTACCATGTTGGGTTGGTTGTGTTTAGGTGGAGCTTCTTCGTTGAGTTCGGTTGACTCGCCTTTGGAGATTGTGCCCTCAGGCGAAAGTGATTCATCTTCACCTCTAGGTAAATAAATATATCCATGTTAACATCTCTTTAGCAAGTTTTCTGTGAATATAATTCTTATAAAATATGATGGATATTGTGTTCACCTTAATGCGATTTCTTGAATGATAAAGAACTAGAATATTTACACGGGCGATATTTGTGTCTAAAGAACTGCTTTTGCATTCAATTCCAGATAATGGGTTAAAACAAAAGGGGACAGTCCAAAGGAAGCCGGGTCGTGGTGATACTACTCTATCAGTTAGTTGCTCCGACAAGATAGCTCGTTGGAACACTGTCGGTGTTCAAGGTTAGACATGCTTAAACCAGGACTATTTGCCTGTTTGTGAATCTTTCTGGAACACAAATATGAGGATTTAGGTATAGTAGCCACTAGTGCAACATAAAAAGTCATGTTTACAAACATGAAACAAAGCTATATGCTGATCAGAAAAATGTTCATTTGAATAATTTGGCTAATGTTGATAGAACAGTGATTGATTACCTTATTCCTTTGCAAAATTCAAGTGTGGTAATATTGTTTCCTTTTCCAGGAGCTTTGCTTTCCTACTTTCTTCAACCTGTTTATGTGTCTTCAATTACGGTTGGTCTACCACTTAACAGTCCAGAGAATTTCAACATTGAAGATAACTTGAAAAGCACTTTGTTAGATCGAATATTATCTTTGTCAAATAAGCTAATAGCCCCATTTCGAGTGAACCAGGTAAGTGTCAAATATTATAGTGTGGTAAAATCGAAAGTTGAGTTGTACGTTGCTGATTGTAACGTGCTTTCCAATTTACTAGCCGCTATTTCATGCTGCCCCACTACCACCAAAGGAATTTCAACAATCCGATAGCGCTGCAGAGACTCTAACATGCGGGTACTTGCATCAAATTTCAGCAAAGTTCTTTTGTTCGTGTAATTTTGTGGCTCGATATTTGCATCTATCTGAACAGTTAAATTTGCAGATATTCTATATGCTGGAATAAGTATGGCTTGCATGAAGTCATCCTTGGAACTACTGGAAGAAAGCAAGGCACCTCCGCAAAAGGAGCACTCTACCCTTCAACTGAGTCATTGTTATGCAAGTAAGCCGTCATGTGCCATTTTAGATAGTTTGCTTGTCAAGTGCTGACTACGATTTGACATTTACAGAAAGAGACTGTTAGAGGCTTTCTTGTCATTGAGCCAGAAACGCTTTGGGAATTCTCCAGCTAATGAGGTTACTTATGGCAATCTCAAGGTATTCTTCATGTTCTTCACGTCTTAACCCTATGGTAGTGTTTGGTTTCTGTCTTGAGACTAAAGGGACAAAGACAATAGACATGTTTCCTATGTCCTTTCTTTTCATAAATTAGCCTATAAATTACTTGAGGCTATGTTTTGTAAGTAGTTTTATCTCTATTTGCTTCTAAATTTTGAAGTTTTTGTCTTTAATTTGTTTCCTTTCTTTAAACCCAATGACACTATTGGGGGTCTAATCGATGGTGACTTTGCCACTGATGGAGAAGATTGTTCATGACATGCCATATCTTAACATGATTCAATCATAAATTACTTTGCAGGAGGGAGCTGAAGAATATTGCTCAGCCTCAAAAAATTTCAAAGGGAAACCAGCTTTTAGCAATTGGTTCTTGAAACCCTCGGATTGTGAGGCATTTTCCATTTTTCCAAATAAGTGATTTGATTCATGTAAAGTCTATAATTGGTTGCCTTCTTTTGGAAGGAAAATATGCCATGAGTTGCAAGCTAGATAATGCATCTTTGTTATTTTTGGTAATATAATATGAGAATTCTTTTTCTTTGACTGACTCAGTTCCAATGCTTCATTCTTCGTATCGTGCCTGAGAATTCAAATAATTGACTCTTCATTCTAAATTGTTATCTTTTAACCAATTAGTCTCTTGATCCCTTGACTCACACTCCCGCTGGCAAAGACTATAATACATTTAATACAATATACAATATTGAGAACTAGACTTAGATTTATTCCCAACTTAAAACCTTGATAAATACGCTACTAATAACCCAAGAAAAAAAAAAAAAATCATGAATGATTACTTCCATGGATATTTCGTATTTCTCTCAAGCTCCTGTCTCCTCTAATCATTTTTGTTATGCAGTATGCACTCTTATTAATTACCGTCGATCACTTACCACACACTTACGTTTTTTTTTTCCTTCCTCATTTTAGTCACTGATACTTTTGTAAGTCCTTAATTCCCTCATTTGTTATATTATTTTGTTTATTTTTTGGATCACTACTTATATATAACTAGATTATGTAATCAATGATATATTAGTATGACATAGATTAATGAAAGAAAAATTTAATAATATATTTTTTTAAATATATATTTGTTTCACTCGTTTTTTTGGTCGATTTCGACAAATGGTGTCAAAACGAGTTTGTATCATGATCTCAAAAATCGGAAAACAGATATCACTCATCTAAAAAAGAGTGAGTCTGACCCGGAAATTACTTAATTACAACGTCAAAGCGATTTATGTCGAAATTGTTAGTAATAAACTTACGATAAATAACAAAGGAACAAATATTTAAATAGAAAAGATTATGAAAGTGTAAAAATATTAACCAAAGTAGAATAGTAACAAAATCTAAAGATAAACAAAAAGAAAGCAAAGTTTAAAAGTTGACTTCGATGTACTTGTACTCTATGTTCTTTATGAGTTTACTTGATGATTTAGTGTTCTTGATTGAAGTCCGAAACTCTTATAAGTTTCTACTATTTATAGGCCATGGAAATGAATAAGTCATGAAGCATATTATCCACTATCTTATTTCCTCTTTTTCTTCAGTCATGACCTTATCTTGACTATAAAGAATCTTGATCCCTAAGTTTTGACACTCACGTCTTCCTTAGTCTTCAAGTCCTATGCTTGTTTAGCTTGCTTCTCAAATTTCGTTCTCAAGTTCTCCGCTCAACTTGAAAGTCGAGTAGCAAGCATTGATGATTAAGACAATAACTACATTTCGATTTTAACGCTTTTTGTACCATTTTTTTTCGACTTCATCTTGCCCATTTCTGTTCCTGTAATCAAAATACTGCTTCTATAGTCAAAATTATTAGCAATCGAAAAATCTATTTTTTGTACCAACAATATTATTAATACTCATTAATTTGTTAGTTATTTATAAAATTTAGTAAAAATGGGGCTCATTTCTTTTTGAAAAGGGTAATAGGGTAGCAATAATAAGTCATGGGAAAATAATAATAACAATAGGGGTAATCATTATTGTAGA
>NC_029786.2:198632-219032 GCF_000816755.2 Arachis ipaensis | reverse complement strand
TTATAAATAAGAAATATATATTTTTTATTTTCTATTATATCTCCCAACTAAACAGGTTAAGAATTAATTTGTCACAAATCTAAATTTCATTTAAAAATTTATCATTCATCACTTGATCAATAAATCACTACATATGAAAGTCGAGCAAAAAACAATTTAACCACTCCTCAACAAAACAAAACCAAAACCACCACCCTTGCCTGGTTTTATCTTTTATTTTTTTTTTTCAATAAACCACTCCCCTAGTCTAGTAATACTATTCAGAAAGCAATTAATGTTGTACAATTTAGCAATTAAGAACAATAGAAATATAAAAGGAGAAAAAGTGTAGTGTAGGTGAGACTGAGATATATAAAGTTACATGATATTCATTCATTCGAAATATTAATTTCATACCAACTAATAATTATAGGAAAAGCAGCTAGTTGCGTTAAAGATATTAATATCTTCCATTTGTTAATAAAGCACTTTCATTTGACACCTTTAGTAGTTATATACTTAATAATAATAATATTGGTCACTGATATATCAATCGCTATTTAAATTCTACTATTGTTAAGGTAAATTTTATATCATGCCCCACAGTCCCACATATTCTTACATGAGAATAATGTTTTTACCTTGACACTGTATGACTAATAAAATGAATTCCAAAACATTACATAAAAAAACGAGATCATATTTTTCAACATTTTTCTTATTTTGAATCCTTTTGATGGCTGAAAATTAACGGAAATTACAAAAGGGAAATTTCAAGCATGATGAACTGAAAAACTCAATGAAGTAAAAATAGAGGAACAATTGAGAAACTAATAAGAAGAGCTGAATTAGTGAATCTTAACCTAACAATTAGGTATTATTATATTATATATACAATATTACAATGTGATTAATTTAATTTTTTGCCTAAAAAAGTTGGTTCAAAATCGAAGTAATTGACTTGTTTGCAAGAAACTATACTGGAATTGCTTATTATATATCTAATTTGGTCCCTCGCCTCCCTTCGTGTATAATCAAGATCATAGGTAGTGGTAGCAGCTATCGTTTACTTTTCACACCACCCTAGCTAGTTTTTTTGTCTTTAATAACTTTGCCTTCTTGAGAATAGGCAACAAATTAAACAATATGTCCACAATCCAAATAACTTGTTTTATCAAGAAATCTACACATAATGTTAGAATGTATGTGTTTATATATAGTTAGGTTAAAATTCCAAGATTCTAATGTCTGAAATTGCAAGCAAACTTTTATTCAGATTTAGATACTACTTTTATTGTGACCAACACCTACATTATTCGCGGGCAACAATAATGTTCACATACATGTATAATTGAATCATTTTTATGTTTACAGATAGATATTATAATTTATAACTCATCACCTAAAATAATAAAATGAGACGAAATAAGAGTTTTTTTCCCCTTATATTACACGGGTATTGATTGAATCGGATTCGCATATTCGCTGTATTTATCTAAATTCGATTCGAAAATTACGGATATGGATCCGATCCTTAAGGTTATCGGATCGGATCTGATCCGCATACTAATAGAATCCAATTGTTGATTTTGTGTATGTATCTGCATATCCGATTCGCATATCCGTGTATCCGCAAAAATAAAGAAATAAATAAGTAAATATTTTTTTATGTTTTATTTCAACTAATAATGATCATATATGTTGTATTATTTTAATTTATTATTTAAAAAAAGTATGTTTAATATTATTTTAAGAGTAAACATATTTAAAATTAAAAGAATAAAAAAAATAAATTTTATTAATATTTTTTTTAATAAAAATAAACTTTTAAAAATATTTTTGTATTTTGCGATATATTTGATCCGATCCGCAAATGTGCGGATCAAATCGGATCCAAATTTAAAATTACGGATATTGGATCAGATCCGATCCAATAATTTTAGTACGGATTTGATTAAAATTTTGGCCATATCCAATCCAATGCGCTTTTCATCCCCTACATTACAGTATTACACACACATTCACTCACTCTCTCATATACACTAAAAGGAGTTCTATATTCCACTCTTGAAATTTAAATCCTGTTGTAGTTTAATGAGAGGCCTATAAATCTTTCATCTATATATATTCTATACCAAACCTTAGCTGCAGACAAAGTAAGACTGTAAGAGTATGATCATAGTGGACTTTCAAATGGATTTAATAATTTTTTTTTTATTTGTTATTCTCTTTTGCAATATTGAGTTTGAATTTTGCAAATAGAAAATATTTGTATTAAAAATGATAAGCATTATCTTTTTTAATCAAATTATGGGTTGAATTTTCATAATCAGAGATGCCAATGACGAATAGTAGTGATGAAATATAAAAAGATGACTACATATAGGAGTCTTCCGGAATCGCATATGTAATGTAACGTTTGATTTCCGGCATAGAATTGAGGAGCAAGTTAAGCCATGATACTAGAGCAAGCACCTATTACTATTTATAATATTTTACAATATTATGTGTTTACACAATGAGATTTTTTTTATATGAAAAGTATCCATCATCATCTTGTTTATTTGTTTATTTATTTTGCTGTTTTGATATAAATGTTATTTTCCATTTTCCCATTTCAACTTAATAATGGTTTTCAATTAGGCAGTTTTTTTTGTTGTCTCTTATTGACTACATTTTCCCAATAAAATAAAATACCATTATATACATAAATGAATAAACATGAATTTTGAAAGGAAAAATAAACATAAAAAAATTGTAGAGGAAAAAAAATAGAAAAAGTCTCAAAGTCCAACACTTTTATTAAAACCTATCAAAGAGTGCATGTATAAGGACATATGGCATAAACTTTCTCTTCTAGACGTCTTGTAGAATTGTTTAATTTTCTTTAATAAAAAAATATTATTTGCAAACCAATATATTTGTGTATAAATATATGTGTGGTTTAATTTATTTTTAATGTGTATTTATATTTCAATATATATTTTATATTGATAACTGATTTTGATGTACACATAACATAACTCTTCTTTAATTTAGTCAGGCTTCCTATTTCATAATGACAGCTCTAATGCTCTCTACTAGTGTTTAATTCTTACAGAAATTTGAGGGGACCATATGATATAATTGCATATGTTCATTCTCCATATATATATATATCCCATATAGTTTCTTCCTCGCTCCTTTATTCAATTCTCTATATATTTTCAGAATCCTTAGTGCTGAAAAGAAAGAACATAAACTCATATATATACAAATAATATATCAACTCCGCATGCAACACCTTAGAGATATATGTATGCATGTATATATATATGTATTGATTCTTAGCTTGGAGTTTGCAGGTACAAATTCAAATTCAATTTAAGAACTAATAATCATCAATCAAAATATATAGGATATAGAGGGATGAACAAGGACAATGAGACATACCTTAAACTCTTCTGGGGTGGTGGTAGCTCTTATTATCATCGTCATCAGCATCATCATCACTATCACCATAAGGCAAAGAACAAGAATACTATTATAGCAGTTGCAAGCACGTTGATTGTGCTCTTTTGCGTTGCTGTGGCCACTTTATTTGCTTCTGTAGCTTGGAATCAGGTCAGTTTATTTATATAATAATAATAATATGCACATTAAATCTGTGCCATTTTGTTTGTAATTTGGTTTTAATTTGTGCATGTTGATATACTGCTTCTTCCTCTCTCTTTTTTCTTCTTTTTATGTTTCTTAAAAAAAAAATTCCCTGTCTTCTCCCCCTCTGATCTCCCCTTTTCTTTCATTTTTTTCTTCTAGAAAACAGCCAAAGATGTATATGGTGAATCATCTACATATATATTATTTCATGCAAATATAATCTATATAAGTTGCACTTGCATGATCTTATTCTTAGTATAAGTTTATTTTTTGGTTGTTATTGGACGAAATTTAAAAAATAAAATAAAATGAAGAGAATCACTTCGAAATAGTATTTAATATAAGTAAATGTTGTTACAAAGACATTTTAATATAAAGATAACATTGTAAACCGTTAGATCTTTCGGTCAACATATTCAATTAAATATGTCAAACGATCTGACAGATTATAATTTTATCTTTATAGAAGTATTCATTTTAATTGTATTGGCATGAATATCTTCATAATATAATCCTTTAATTTTAGGGGAAATAATATTAATTAATCAGGAGAAGAAATTTCAAACCCAATTGTTTTCTTCCTTAATATATAGAGAAATATAAAGGAATATTATTTTTGTTGCTGAAAATTATTATTGTTTCTTTCCTAATACCATGAAAATATAAAATCATGGATATTCCTTGCTTATTAGCATTATTTCTAGTATAGGTAGCTAGATTATCTTTGGGGCAGCTTTTAATAATGTGATAAAAATAGTCTAATATTGAAATTGTTATATTGTGAAGTCCATCTTTGAAGTTTTTTTCATTCCAAGCCAGAACTATTCAACAGTCCACACAATTCCAATGGTATCCCGAAAACAAGAATTTCCACTTAGATGCAGCAATTTGAATTTGGAGAAGAATGAGACACAAACGTGTCCCAGAGATAACTACCCTACATCACATAACCCAACAAAGAACAGCAATCAGAGCCGTCCATTAATGTGTCCGTCATACTTCACATGGATCCATGAAGATCTAAAGGCGTGGAGAGAGACAGGGATCACAAGGGAAATGCTTGAAGGGGCAAAAAGGACATCTCACTTTAGGGTAGTGATCCTGAGCGGAAAGGTGTACGTGGAGAAGTATAGGAAATCAATACAAACAAGAGATATGTTTACTCTGTGGGGCATCGTACAACTACTAAGGTGGTACCCTGGCATGGTTCCTGATTTGGAGCTCTTGTTTGATTGTGATGATAGGCCTGTGATCCATAGGGACAGGTTTCAAGGCCCAAATGCTGTTACCCCACCACCCCCTCTGTTTAGATATTGCTCAGATCAATGGAGCTTCGACATTGTCTTCCCTGATTGGTCCTTTTGGGGATGGTAAATTTTAATTATTCTACTATGTATTTACAATGTTATAATGTGTTAGGCACATTAATAGAACTTGTACACTTTTAACAGGGCTGAAATAAATATGAAGCCATGGAGAGATACGTTGAGAGAAATCAAACAAGGGAACAAGAAGATGAAATGGAAGGATAGAGTACCATATGCTTATTGGAAGGGGAATCCTGATGTGGCTCCAACTAGGAAAAATCTTTTGAAATGTAATGTTACAGACAAAAATGACTGGAACACTCGTCTATACAGACAGGACTGGGACCAAGAATCTAATCAAGGATACAAAACATCCAACTTAGGAGACCAATGCACCCATAGGTATCTTCCTTTGCATTTGCATATATATGCCTGCGTTTGTTACTTTGTTTACATAGACAAAATATTAGGGGTGGCAAAGTAGGCGTGCCCCGTTAACTAAAATGGTTCAAAATATTAGTCCACTCCGTTTTGTACCGGATTGATGGGCCGGCCGGTTAATTTCTTTGATTTTTTTTTAAATAAAATTTATTAAAATTAATCAAAAAAGTCAAATACAAATAAAAAAAATAGTCAAATTAATTAAAATAAATAAAATTAATAACTAAAAGAAGAATAAAAATAAAAAATAAAAATCCTTGGTCTGGCGGGCCAACCCGTCCCGTCCAACCAAAATCTGTAAAATTGGCAGTGCGGATTTAGCCAATTTTTTTAATTTGGCGGGTTCCAAATTCTAGTCCAACCCGCATTTTTTAGCGGGTTCGGCAGGTCGCCTCGACGAATTCGACCCATTTTTCTACCTCTACAGACTATGAGACAGAAACACAGAGACATAGAATCGTGTTTGATAGAGAAGACATGAATAGAGACACTGTATCCGAAGCACAAATTAGTGTATTTATTATAATTTCATAATTTATTTTAATTTATCACTAAATAGAATATAAAAAAAATTCTTTATGTTTTATTCTCAGCGTCTATCTTATAATATGAATGACATATTTTGGGGTTTTAATTTTGCACAGGTATAAGATATACATAGAAGGGTGGGCTTGGTCAGTAAGTGAGAAATACATTTTGGCATGTGATTCCATGACTTTATATGTTAAGCCCAAGTTCTATGATTTCTTTATAAGAGGCATGGAGCCATTACAGCACTATTGGCCCATCAGAGACAATAGCAAGTGCACTTCTCTTAAGTTTGCCGTCGAATGGGGCAATAACAACACTCATAAGGTCACCAACCTATTTCTCAATATTTCATTTTCTAATTCTTCTTTGTTCATCACTTTATATCCCTCAATTTAATTAATTAGCAGGCACAAGCAATAGGTGAGGCAGCTAGCAAATTCATACATGAAGATTTAAGCATGGAGTATGTGTATGATTACATGTTTCATCTGCTTAATGAATATGCAAAGCTCCAAAAGTTCAAGCCAACTATACCTCAAGGGGCAGTGGAGTATTGCCCTGAAACAATGGCATGTTCTGAACAAGGTATTGGGAGGAAATTCATGGAGGATTCAATGGTGAAATCTCCTAGTGATTCATATCCATGCACTATTCCTCCACCATATGATCCTTCAACACTTCAAGGCATTCTTCACAGAAAAGATAGTTTAACAAAGCAGGTTGAACTTTGGGAAGATGAATATTGGCGTAACAAACACTAAGAATACGTTTAATAACCCTCAAATAATTTTTTTGTTTTTTTTTTTTTTTTTTTGGTGACTAATAATTTTTTTGTTTAAACATAGTGTTTGTAGACATCTTTTGTATGTTATAATTTAAAGACGGTTTACTTTATATTTTTATTCCATTTACATTGGCTGTTACAAATCATATTTGCTTAAATGACATTATTAAATAAAATGGCACTATAAATTACACAAATGCAACCTTTTGAGATTTGGTTATATTGAAATCATCTTCCATTGATTATTTTGATATTTACATAATTTAAATAAAAAAAATTGAAAAATTCATCCATTGATTGTTTTGATATTCGAAATGTTTCTGTAGCTGCCGCTGAGAAGTACCGAATTACTGTATTTTTAAACTAATAAAATTCACAAGCATTAGATATGAACATACAAGTCCAATGGTGCTTCCCCAGAGGTATATATAATTTATTTTACACCACCAATATTTATTGACTTGTGAGATTAAAAAACATGAAATCATAAAAATTGGAAGACAAAAAAAAATACTAGTTTATGCCTCAGGCCATTGGAAAATTATTATTAATTCACGAGGCAAACATTAATCAAACATCCAGCAACTAAATAGGAAATGATTATAAAAAAATCAGAAAGAAAATTTTGGTGGGGGCAACTAGCAATAACTAGTACCATGATTGCTGTCACAAAACGTTACAAAATCCCTGATATAATATACAAACTTAGCTTAACTATGAGTAGACAAAGGGGGAAAATAGTAATGCATAAAAGCCTTCTTATTCTAACAAGTTAAAAAACAAATGTTCCTAAGAATCTGAAAAACCAGCAGCTGCCAAAGTATAAGGAGGAAGAAATTGCTTCACATTATAGAACAATTTGTCTGAGAGTCCATCATTTCTGGAGGTCTGCAGAAGGAGAAAATGTTTTTATTAGAGTTGATACACATAAATACATATGTAACATGGCGAAAACAAATGCTAAGTTTAAGTAGCCTTTATACCCAGAAAATGAAAACAAATGCTACCAAGTAATTTTAAGTTTTAAAATCGTGTCCTGAAAGTATAAAGGCAGTTGCTCTATTGCATTTTCATCTGTCTGCATTTTGTGCATTCTTGTCTGGTTTCTTCCTCAAATTTCCATTTAAATTCTCAGATTCTCAACATCGTTCCCAATTGGTAGTGATAAGGCAACGGTCAGTGGCAAATGGAAACACCAGTGAACACTCGTGGTAGGTTGAGGCAGAGCATGGGGTAGTGCTTGTCAATCATACCAGCAGGTTGGTGCATATAGCAACTATTGCTGATAGAGTTTTTCTTATTAGGAATGTTGGAGCAGGATTGTAGGAAGCCACTAGTATGGGTTGGTGGTGACCAATGGCAACAAGAATGGTTTACATTTAGATTTTCAAATTTGCAGATATTACAACAACTCATCTTTTCATTGGTTTAGAAACAAGAAATGCATTAAACACCATACCAAGCGCCTTAATTAAAGAAAAATGATTCTATTTTTAAGTTATACTATCTGCAAACAAAGATAAAAATCATAAATAGCCAATTTTGGCCATTTATTGAGCAAGCCGTGCTTTGATGCACGAAGATAATCCCTGAATCCCATGGTATAAATCTTAGCATAATGTTATAATTTTTATAGTTTCTATTAGATCTACATCATTGGATTATCTTGGTGCATCATGCACAAAGTTTAACTTTGGTGACCCTAGAAACAGCTACTCTACATAGTCAACTTCTACCCATTAGTAAATTTCCATGACAGATCATTCATTTATTTCAGAATATATGGAGCTAACAATTTGATTTAGAAGTAAGAAAATTGAGGCTGCAGTTACAACTGTACAGTACAACATAAACACGAAAACAGCCATAGCAATCAGTTCAAAGATAAGATAAGATGGGATAGAACACTTACATCTGGCCAAGACTGGCTAGATCAAAATCAGGAGCAAGCTCTTGGACAATATCATTTGGTGGTTGTCCACATTCTTGCATCTTATGCATGAGGTCAACAATCTTGGTGAAGTTTTCAGAATCATTTTCATAGACTTCATTCAGATTCTGTATCAGTTCATACTGATGTGAATAACGATCATAGTCTTCTTTGCTTAAGCTGGATTTATGCTCTTCCAACCACTTTGGATATCTTTCTCCTATTTCCTTCATTGGATCATGAAGAATCTCCTTGGACAGAAGTTGCCGCATCATGGTCTCCACAATAGATTCCATGTCCTAAACAAATTAATGACATTATCAGCTTGACTTCCAGAAATCATGCCAAGATACAGTGTTCTCATGATGAGGAATTACGGAAGAGAACAAAAAGTGGGGGTAACAGAAGAGCCAACAAGGAGAAAAAGACAAAACATATGAGTATGTAGTATGTACACAATAATATGTTCCCCCTCCCTCATTCCCATATTTGAAAGAACAGAATAGAAGATATAGTACAAGTAGCTAAGTTTGTGAAACACATTTCCAGGCTGGGCTGCATGTCTCAGCTAAAATATTTTGCTAGTTGCTTTTCCATGTCAAACTCAAACAAAATCACATCTGCATGGAAGTAACCTCCTAAATGTGGGGTTCAAACTTCTCTTTTCAGAAAGTACGTTGCAGTTCCTAGAGTCCAAATTCCTGTTAGCATCTATTATCCAAGTCCAATAAATTTTCAACTTGAGTTCATAATTAAAAAAAATTTGGACACATTAATGCAAGGAAAGATGCTGATCCCTATTGCCAAACAAGCAAACTATAGGCGATTAATTGTAACATAAGATAAGAACCCTCATATTAATTGCTTTGATTTACAATAAAAAATAAAGCACTTAAAGAACTGATTTACAACAGAAATTACTTCTCTTCAGAATGCCATGGCAAGTATAAAGCAAAACATACAAATAAAGGACCACAGTCCCATAAAATAAACTTCATACAGTTTTACAAACCGGGAATATCAAACAAAAAATATTAAGAACATACAAAAGTAAAAAGTCATCTATCAATCTTAAGCTTAAATTTGTGACTATTTTGACAGCCTTCATTATTTAACAGCTGAAAATTGCAAATGTTCTATAAAATTTCAGTAATCAATACCTTTATTTTTGAATTCTTAAGCAAGATTATGAGTGAGATTTGCAGACGCAGTTAGCGCAATCTCTTTAAGTTAAGAAGCAGGAAATCCGTAAGAGTTCATTACATAATGTATTCTATACAAACAAAAAAAAGTACACTACCATTAAAAGATAAATAGGTTTTTTTCCCTCACAGTATAAGCACTATTTTAGTTCATTCAAATGCTATTTGGAAAGAAATATGGACAACTACATTTCATTAAAACAAATACTCTGGCATAATAACTAAGCTTTAGGAATTTTAATATGAAAACTGGATGCCAGAATATATGGTGAACTTGATTTCATATCCCATTCAAAATCAGACAAAACCAAATGCAAGAAGTGGAGAGCACTACCAACATGATTTCTATACCACGAGAATGCGGACTTGTCATTACATGAAAATAAGCAGCCCAATTTTCAATTTTAATATTAGAAAAAGAATCATAAAGGGAGAAAAAGCCATATAAACAAGAGTCATCAACCTCCTTGTCAATAATCTCTTGACCATTCCATACCTAAGTACACATTTCAGTCAAATCAAGATAAGAAAACTGAATATATTTGATCATCCAATGACAGCAACAGGAAAATTATTTCATGCTTGTAAAAAGTTAAGCAAACACCAAATACCATTTTAGTGGAATGATGAAACAAAATACAACTTTCCGCAAGACCCAACATTCACTATTCACTCCACTTCATAGCTTAATCATGTATTATCATGTATAGAAACCAAGCATTTCGTTACAGAATAACTCAATTTGTGCCAAGGACGTGAAATCCTTTTACTAATTCATGGTTTCATACATGTCTAGAAAATTATGGTAAAATTATATGCCCCAATGATAAGCTTAATGCTTACAGAAGACACTATAAAAAGAAGCAAAACACAAGGTGCCTGTAAAATCCATGAGTCTCTTACTCATTTCACAACTTCATGAACTCAACCATTTTACTCAAACTGTAAACCACAGCACAAGAAACAAAGATTTGACTTTAAACTAGCATAAGCGATTTTCAACTGCACCATTTCCCAACAACACAAAGCTTTCAACTTTAAAGGAAATGAATGGAAGGATGTAAACTTAGTTACCTGAGAGCCAGCAAGGTCCTCAAACTGCTTGACCCAATCCTCCATCATGGCATCCTTACCGAAATCATCGGCCGACGACGGAGCCATGAATTCGAGACCCTTGACAGCCTCCCTGGTCTGCTCCCTCAGCTTGTCGAGTGCCTCGCTGACGTGGGCATCTTTGGGAGCCTTCTGTTTCCCCTTTTTCTTGTTTTTCAAATCGGGTAACCCACCACCCATCCCCAATCCTTGAACCCTAGAAGGAAGAGAAGGTGCCTCCTTTTTCACCACAGTTGCTTCCCCGCTCCTAATAGATTATAACAAAGTAGAAAAATTCAGACAACAAAATTGAAAAGATTGAAAGGGAAAGTGATTATATTGAAGAAAATAGGGACCTCTGAGCGGAGGAATTATTAAGGTTGAAGGTTTGGAAATCATCCAAAGCACCTGAAATGATTAAATGCAAAAAAATAAAATTAAAAAAATTAAATAACAAGGTGATAAGTGTTAAGAGTGATGAACATAGAGAGAGGGAGAGGTCGTTACAGTCGAGGAGCTGGTCAAGGTCATCGGTGGAAGGGTTTCGGTCAGCCATGGTTGTCGCCGGAGAGAGGAGGAGGAGGAGCAGGAGGAAGAAGAAGAAGAAGAGGAGTGTGTGGCAGTGGGAAATGGATATTACGGATTGGAATGGAGTAAAATATCCCCGGCGGTGGTAAATGGCACGCTTTTCGATTGTGATTTCCGGAACTCAACCAAGTCTAATGAGTAATGACACACGGAAAACGAAAATTTCGTAAATTGATTTAATCTTAATTTTATTTTTAAACTATTTTATTTTCCCTGCCTTGTAAGGAGAGATTCAATTTAATTTAAATTATAAATATTATTATAAATTATATATATAATTATTAAAGTAGGTAATATTTTATGATTTTGTATTATTTTCACATATTTTTTTATTATTTGTTCTATTTTCTGATGAAGAATTATTTTTTTTAATTTTTGAAAAAAATGTTTTTTATATTTATTTTTTCATAATAAAATTTAATTACTTTAAATTAAAATTTAATTCAGTATTTATCTACCATATTTATTAAAATAAAAATATTATTTGTACACTAAAATTAGCTATTAAAATCAGCTACCAATGTATTTGTGTATAAATATATATGTGATTTAATTTATTTTTAATGTGTATTTACATTTAAACATGTATTTTATACTGATGGATGATTTTGGTATATACATAGCATAATCCTTATTAAAATTAGATCTTTTATATTTTACTTTAATCTTTTAATTTTATCAAAAGAATTTTATGATTTAAAAATATAATTATTAAGTAAATTAACAAATTATCGATGTGTGTACATTAAATTGAGTCGATTTTTTTTTAAATAAAATATGTTAATGTTATTTACTATTTTAAAGGTGGTGAGAACTGGATTGATCATTGAACCGATTAAGTGACTAATTTAATAGTTTAATGATTCAATCGAAATTAAATCATAATTGAACCGATTTAATTAAATATAGAATAAAATTATAAAAAAATTAATATATAATTTTAAATATTTAAATTTAATTATTTTTAAATTAATAACATTTAAAATGTCCGTGTGACAAAAGTGCCCTGACTTGGATCTGAGCTTGGTTCGTGGGTTTCCGAACCTACGTGGCACTCCCACCCCCCAGGCATATCTGAGCCAACCATTCACCATCATCATCTTCATCTTCTTCACCATCATCTCCATCCATCACTGTCTCTTCCCAGCCACCATAACCTCCATCACCATCACCTCAGCACCGCCACAGCCACCTCCCTTCACCACAACCTTTGGCGACAACCCATACCGCCACGCCCCTTTTTCTTCTTCTTCCCCTCTTCTCACCTCCGCTGAGCCCAGAAACCACAGCGCCAGCTCCTCTTCTCCACCAAACAGCCGCGACACCCAACCTTCTCGTTCTTACGACGTTCCAACCCGTCACCACTCCCCTGTCCGAACCCTACCTCCCCCAAAGCTCCCAGCAGCATCAGACAAGCCAAAATTTTCAAACAGCAGCATGAATTAAAACAGCAAAATTTTCAAACAGCAGCATGAATCAAAACAAACCTAAATCCACTATCCAGCTCAGATTATCTAACAACCTAAGCAACTAACATGCATTTCTAACTAACCAAATTAAGCAAAATGAACTAAAAGCAATACAATGAAAGAAACAGAACTCAACAAATGAAAATGGGAACCTGGAAAGCAGAGAATGAACAAGTGAAGAGAAGATGATGGCTGAATTGGCCGGAGCAGAAGCGGTGGCCTGGTAGTGGCACTGCTTCAATTGCAGCAGCGGAGAGTGAACGCAGCCATGAAACAGGGGAAAACGGAGGGGATGAAAGACACAGGGGCTGCACCCTGTTCTGGTCGTTCCATGGGAGAACGGAAAACGGGGCTGGAATCGCGATGATGCTAGGCTGGTTCGCGATGGTGAGACGGGATGACAGAGAAGGAAGAAGAAAGGGGAAAAGGGGCTCATCGTCGATGTCGCTGTGGCTCGTCGACGGCACGGCGGTTCGGCCAGTGAGAGAGAGGGAGGAGAAGGTGGCCGGTTCGTTGGTGTGGCTGAGAAAGACAGAGAACACGCAAAGGGGAGAAAAGGGAAGAGAGTTGCGGTGGCTCGTAGAGGCCGACGGTGATGGTTGGCGGAACTAGGGTTCGAACAGGGGAGTGGTGACGGGTTGGAATGCCGTAAGGACCCTGCGAAGAAGGTTGGGTGTCGCGGCTGTTTGGTGGCAGACGAGAGGAGACCCAGGAATGGAGAAGGTGTGGGTTGTCGCCGGAGGTTGTGGTGAAGGGAGGTGGCTGTGGCGGTGTTGAGGTGATGGAGGTTATGGTGGCTGGAAAGAGACAGTGATAGATGGGGATGATGGTGAAGAAGATGAAGATGATGATGGTGAATGGTTGGCTCAGATATGGCTTTTGGGGAGTAAAGTACCAACCCGGTCCCTGTCCATTTCCCAAAATGACAAGACGATCCTTAACCAAAAACATGTTCCATTACGGTCCCTAACCCTGTACTCCGTCTGCCAACCCGGTCCTTCTGTCAGTTTTCCGGCGAAAATTCGATGGAAATTGCTGACGTGTCAGGTTAAAAAATGGACAGGGACCTAGTTGTCTCTAAATTTAAATTTGTTAGGGGTTTATTTGTCTTTATTATTCTTTAAACATAAACTCCTAACCAATTTAAATTTAGAGACAACTAGGTCCCTGTCCATTTTTTAACCTGACACGTCAGCAATTTCCGTCAAACTTTCGCCGGAAAACTGACAGAAGGACCGGGTTGGCAGACGCGAGTACAGGGTCAGGGACCGTAATAGAACGTGTTTTTGGTTAAGGGTTGTCTTGTCATTTTGGAAAATGGACAGAGACCGGATTGGTACTTTACTCGCTTTTGGGGGGTGGGAGTGCCACGTAGGTTCGGAAACCTACGAACCAAGCTCAGATCTAAGCCAGGACACTTTTGTCACACGAACATGATCTATCATAGATACAATATTAATTTTGAGCTTTCATGGGTACAAATGTCAGTATTTTCATCTCTCTCATGGATACAAATGGCCATTTATTTTTTAGAAATTTATATTTTTAAATACATTAATATAAGAATATACCAAATTTTTGTTGATGACTTGATGCTATAAATATTAAATAAAATGAAACGGAACCAAATTTTTTTTTGTCAAGATCCGGACCGCCAAGCCGGCTCAGATCCAAAGAGAGCGAAGCTCCAAATCCAACCCGACCCGGATTCTAAAACACACGGATTTGTCTACGAAGCATGCGATTCAAGGTGCGATCTTCTTCTCTTTGTGAAGCGCTACTGCCCGTATCCGCACCGTCGTCCATTTCATTGCCTTCGCCTGCCACGTTGTCGTCGCCTGCGTCACTGTCGTCGACCGCAACCTCGCCCACCCCTGTGTCGTGGTACTTGCCTTCCCTGCCGCCGTCGCCTGCGCCTCTGTTTTCGTCCACCACGCCGTCGTATCCTGCATCACCGTTGTCGCTTGAAGTCCGAACCTGCCGACATTGAAACTTCGCGTCGAGTTTCAATGAAGCTTCGCGCTTATCGCCCGGCCTGAACGAAGTGATTTGTTCCCTCTCTTCCTGCGCCGCCGGAGAACGGAACCAATTATAAACCTACAAGAACATCTACATGGTAGTAAAAATCATGAAAATAAACCCAACAAGCAGCCCAATAAAAAGGCCAACGTATAAGCCCAATAAACCACTTACCTCCGTGAATTCAACGTTGAAGGCACCAGGAAAAAATTAATAAAAACCCTAACCCCAATTCACCAGAATCAGAATCGTCGACCTCTTTGTTCATCATAATTTAACTCTTTAGGGTTTTTTATCTTTATGTTGTTTACAGGGATTCATTGTTCCTGACTATGGAGGTAGAATGTGTGGCGGAGTTGGACCCTATTCGATGACTGATAAGTATAGGCAGAAACTTGTGAAGGATATGATTCAGAAAAGCTTGCGAATCTACAATCGCAAAAATGTTGTGTCTATGATGGTTTTTGCTTTATTGTGTTTTATTTATGTCCATAATCTTATTTATGTCTATAATCTCATTCACTAATGATTATTTTTATTCTTGTTATTACTATGTAGAAGGTGAATTTTGAGTTTGATAAGCTTGTCAGCGTTAATGCTGGTGCTGTTGCTGGCCTTATGTTTTACATTACTTTCAATGCACGCTCTGGTGATGATGCACCTCAAACCTTTTACAGCAAAGTATGGAAAACATTCAATGGCTATATCAAAGTCCAGTTCTGTGTGATTGGTAATGCGCAGGTACCATCATCATTTATCCATATTTTGGGTGTATCTTAGCATTTTAATTTGTTTATTCTAATTATGACTTTGTTGTTTGTGTGTGGATACATTTTTACTTTGATAGTATGGTTTTGCTTTGTGATTACTTTATCATAAGGTTTGCTTATACTGTGACTCATAATTATGTGATTGTTAAGTTCCTTGCATGAGTAATCATAGCTACTGCCTATCATAAATCATCAAAACTATTAATGATATTGTATCTATTTTTTTCTTGTCAAGATGAAGATATTTCATTTGATTTTAGCTTCATGTTCCTTGTATATATATTGATAATTGGCTTCAAGTATTTCATAGTTTTGATTGAGTATTGTATTTAAACATTTCTCCTTATATTTCATGTGGTTGCGGTAGTCTATTTTTTTCATTGATTATTTGCATTGGAGTTAATGTAGATTCTCTTTTAATGTATTTATTCAGGAAGTTGGTACATCTCAGGATGCTGGTACATCTCAGGATGCTGGTACATCTCAGGATGCTGGTACTTTTCAGGCCTAAGTTGTGGAATCTGAGTTTAGGTTCATGTTCTATTTGTGTGTATATGGTTTCTTCACGAAGGAAAACTCTGATGTTATATAATTTCAATACTCATGAAATAGTGCAGTGTGTATTAGCACAATGATAGACATAACTGACAACTGATGAGCACTGTTTACAGAATTTATGGAATTTGTTAGTGTTCTAGCTTCTATCATTAACTTAGCTCCATTAATATAATTTTCGATTTGTGAATGGTGATTTTAGACTGGAAGTGCTTCAAAATTTTCTTTCAGAATACCAATTGACAATGTTCTGTGTTGTTTCAATAAAATAAATGACCCTAAAATTGAACATGGATAAGTTTTACTAGCTGCGAATTGTCAACTTTAAAAATTTTGAGCTTCTTCATGGTCTATAAAATATATTTTGATCATTAGGTAAATATATAAATGAGTCTTATTTGAATTGTGAATTTCTAATTATTGGTCTATAAATATTATATATTTTGATCATTCGGTCAATATATAAATGATTCTTATTTAAATTGTGAATTTCTAATTATTTGTTCTACTTCTGCAATTTGTAATTCAAGTTGGAGATGGGAAAAATTGGTGCCGAAAATTTTGTAATCAGTATGTTTGTGATGCATTGTCAATTATTTTCATTGCAATTGAAGATGATTATTTTGTTTGGACAAGATTTTTTTTATATAAGTCACCATTCTATTCTTAAATGAGAGCAATTTTATTATAATTTTAACATGAATGGAGTTTATTTTTTCAAAAATTTTAAATAGTATAAAAATTAATTACTCATAAGAATGCATTATTTTAAATTAAAATAAAATATTTATAAAAATTATTTATTTATTATTTGTTAATTTTGTGAAGTATTTTAAATTTAAATTAGTAAATCTTTTCATCCTATCACAATTTACATTAAATTGTTGTACCGGTCCTATAATGGTTTAACATGAGATATAATATTATTAAACGTATTAGTTATGTTTAATCAAATTTTTTGCTTGAGAGACTAACTGTATGGCCAACAACCAAAAAACTTATTTATAAATACACAATATTTCACCTACATTTTTTTTACTAAGTATAATATTTTTTATTGCATAAACTAATGTAATCTCTACTAAATTCGATTAGTTCACACATCATACACAAATCACAAAAAATGATAAAACATGACGTATGTCTAGTGGTAACTAAATCATACAACAATTAGGTTGATTTGAAAAAAATGGAATTGATAGTAGACAGAGTTAGTTACCACTGGAATAAATAATAAGGTTAGATTAGGGTATAATTTAGGTTTTAGTATTTTGTGATTTGTGTATGATGTGTGATCTAATAATTGAATTTTAGAGAGATTTCATTAATTTATACTAACATTTAGAGATCTTTAATAAATTTATAAGTCATTTTTCTTTTATTGTGTTAGAACTTGATGAGTGGGATAAATTAAAACAATTGTGATAGTTTTATTAAGTTTGTTTTTTAGATTTTTAACCGTTATTATGTTTCTAACTATTTTGTTTTCATGTGATATAAGAATGGACCTAAATTGAGATGTACATTGTGAAAGAATTTCACAAAATAATTCATTGAGTACATACAAAATTACCCAAATAGACAGTCTATTATTATATTAAAATTTAGAAAGCTTAAGAGTTTTAACTATAAATATTTATTTCTTTTTTATAGTATTTTTAGCTATACATATATAACTATAAATTCTAAATAATATATTATTTTGTAATTTATATTAGTGTTCCGGTGACGTTACTTAAGAACATAAACTAGTCAGATGACTTATATAATGGTACACAACTACAGGTTAAGAGACTTGAAAATCAATTGATTGAATGCAAAATAATAACAGAGATTAAAATAGGAGGAATTGCATTAATTCCAAAGATTATTATGGTTCCAAATAATAATAACATTCCAATCAAGTTTTAGAGAAAATAATTTCCAATGATAGTGTCTTTTGGTATGATAATAAACATGATTCAAGAATATATGCTGAAAACCGTGGATCTATACTTATCGAGATTGATTTTTATGCACGAACAGTTATATGTGACATTTTCAAGAGTTAAGAGCAACCAAAGGATAAAGGTTTTAATTCAGAATCACGAGGGATCTCTGAGAATTGTACGATTAATGTTAAGTATAGAGAAGTCTTTGAAGGTACAGTTTAATCAATTAGTATCTCTTTATTGTTAATTGTGTTTTTCATTTCTTTTTTTTTAGTTGGATAGAAAATTTTATATAAATAATATTTAAATTTTATTTGATATAGAAATAGAAATACAACCTATAAATTAAATGTGCAACGATTAATGTTAAAGACAAAAAAATATGTACGCACATTTTTTCATAGAAATTAAGACATTAATTTATTGTATATTATGTCTTTTTTTCAATAAATCTAATTATTTTGTGAATTTCTTTGATATATATTATTGTTTGGTATTTACATGAATAAAAAAAATAAATGGAGCTTAATTTAAAATTAAATATATTAAAAAATATATTTTTAAAAAATACTTCAGATATAAATAAAATATTAAATATTTTTCGTACATTGCACTGATACATACACCAGTATAAAGTTTATGAGTCTAAGTTTTAGAGGCAAAATATTTTATTTAATTTTTTAATATGTTATTTTTCATTGACAACTTCATAGAATAAGGTTGTATTCTTTGTTTTCTATTGAAAACTATTCTTTTAAGGTACAAGTTATAATTTTTTATGATATTTTATTGATATACCTATTCTATTATTCTTTTGATAATTTGATTATTGTTCTTACTCATGTTTATTTTTTTCATCTAACCTTATAGTGCGATTCTCTTTTGTCGCAATCGTTTACAATGCACCACATCCATTAAATACCACATCGAGTTGTATTCACTGATTCGGGTTCTAATTATATGGATGTAAGAGTTTAACAAAGGGACAATGAACTCTTTTTACTGAAGGATGGTTGGATCTATTCATATATTATGATCAACCCAATGAAATGTGGGTAAAATTAGTTTTTTCTTAGGAGGAGCTCGATTTTTTATTTAGCAATTGCTTCTAAAAAATTTTATAGGCCAAGTTCAAATTTCATCTCTTCTATGCTTTCTACGTCAGCCATAAAATCTTCGAAGTGGAATATATAATGAGATTGAGTTTTCTCAATTTAGGTTTAGTTTTCAAAAAATTATTTCATCCTTGAAAATACAATTTCAAAGATTAGTGCTTTGTTTAAATGTTTTTTTTTTTTTATTTTTCATAATTAAAATTATAATATATTGTGATTTTTTTTTCAGAAACTATTACCTTCTTGGTGCGTCAATGCAATGCCATTGATGAGAATAAAGGTCAATTTAGTTACTTGATATGACTATTCTATGTCTTGCCACATAACATAAATAACGGATTATAAAACTTATTTAACAAGAGAATAATCTAAATTTGCATAAATTCTAAATTTTAAGGTATGTCATTATCTTAGTTGATTATTGTTTCGAGAATGATTATAATCTATTTGTATCTAAAGTCTAGAATAACTAATATATTATTTAAATAATTTAGTTTTAATATTAACATTTGATTAGATTAGTTTTAGAAAATTTTAAATTGTTACTTCAATTTATATATTACAGCTATTATTTTTGGATATATTATTTTTAAATTTTTTAATATTTTTTTTGTTTATAAATTTATTTTTATTGACTCTCAGTATAACTAAAAAAAATTCAATAATTAAGTTAAAAAAATTCTTAATAGTAAATTATATTTTTAAATTATTAATTTAACAAAAACTAAATCCTAAAAAATACTATTAGTTGCACTAAAAAATTTTATTGACGTTGTAATAAAATATCTATACAAAATAATTTAAGATACGACGAAAATTTTAATCAATTATGTAAAGTTATTGTGAACAAATAATAAATAGTGGCTTCATTTCTGTATAATTTAAAATTATTAATACACAATAGTAATTCTGTAAATATTAATAGTTGTACTAAAAGTTTTATTAACGTATAAAGAAATACTCATCAAGTTAAAATTTAGTTATTTACGAATATATATTTATATATATAAAAAATAATCATAGGCATAAAATATATTAAGTTAATAGC
>NC_029786.2:191306-198484 GCF_000816755.2 Arachis ipaensis | reverse complement strand
ATATGAGCTTAAATATATTGAATAATATTTTTTTATTAAATAAAACTTAAATTTAAATAAAAAATAAATATTTTTTTGTTGTAGTATATGAATAACAAATGATAAAATTTATTTAACAAAAAAATGGTCTAAATTTGCACGAATTCTAAATAATATTTACGTGTATAAATAAGCAATTATTAAAATTGTTTAATTTTGGATGGGACAAAACTGGTCCCTTCATATGTCATGCATAATAATGCTCAATCTTTTTGTGCCCCCTTCTCAGAATTATATCTGCAGTTTTATACTTATATCTCATTCCTTCCAAGTGGAAGAAGGTAACAATAACTTTTTCTTCGTTATGCTTGTATTACCATTATTCACTTATAGCATGTAAATGATTGCTTTCTTGATGCCTTAATTCCTTATCATCATTCAGTACTGTTAGCACCGATGGTTCTTGTTTAATTAGTCTCTGCTGCTTAATTTTATCTCTTGTAGAAAAGAATTAAAAGTGCTGTGTTCTTGTGAAATTGAAAGTAAATTTCAATTATATATATGTTGATTTGATATTATAAATAGTTGAAGGTAACATTAGCTAGGTCGGATTGGCGCTAGATTAGGAAAAGTCGCAGTATTCTATCATGACTCATGAACCATGTTTTAATAAAACCATTAAATAGTGTATGTTGCATTAAAACGTTCCTTTTCTTAATAACTCAGGGAGCTACTTCTTCATGTTGGACTAACTTGTTTTATGTTTGTTCAGATTTCATTGTAGAAGAAATTAAATGGAACCTGATGAAGATGAGATTCATAATTGTTTGATCAAGCTGGTTAGCTAAATACTCCTCACATTTGGTTTTGTTTCTAGTTGTGTTGTGTTTTAAAGCACCAAGGAGATATTCAATTAACCATGTTGTTATTAAATTGGACAGAGAAGTAGTCCTGAAAGACGGAGGAATAAGGTTTACATTGGTTGTGGAGCAGGGTTCGGGGGTGACAGGCCTTTGGCTGCTCTTAAGTTGCTTCAAAGAGTCAAGGAACTAAACTATCTGGTTCTCGAATGCCTGGCGGAGCGCACTCTTGCCGATCGCTATCAAATCATGATGTCTGGTGGCGACGGTTATGACTCTCAGAGTAGGTGTTTCCGTTAGTGTAGTGTTCATCTTTGTTGACCTTGTAAGGTAGAAACTCAGGTACAGTTATCTTCATGTGAAGTTGATAGCTGAGAGTTGTTAAATGATTTGACAGGGCTCTCATCTATCAACTTCACATGAAGTTAACTGTTCCTGAGTTTCCACCACCTTGTAAAGTATCAATCAAATTCCGACCTTGTTATTTTTCCTTGGCAGTTTCAGACTGGATGCATACACTGTTGCCTCTGGCTTTGGAAAGAGGAACTTGCATAATTACCAATATGGGTGCTAGTAAGAATATCTAAATTCTGTGTTTAAATGGATCACGTTATAATTGTAGATATATTATATGGTTTAATTTTCTCAATTGTATTTATCTATAGTGGATCCTCAGGGCGCACAACACAAGGTATTAGAACTAGCTAGAGACATGGGGCTTAATGTTTCTGTGGCTGTAGCTCATGAAGTGCCTACTTCAATTTTAGGTATTTGAGTTTCGCTGTCAAATTTTGTTTTTTTTCACACTGTTACCTGTGAAAAGTCTACTTTTGGATAAAGGTGTGTGGTGTGAATGTGATAGTTCTTGTAATTTCAATTTTTTATCTATCTTATTACTAGTATTTTTAAGCCATAGAAATAAACCAAGTTGCTTGCGAGTTTTGCTTATTATTATTCTCTGCATTCTACAAATTACAATATTTTCAGGTTCAGGATTGTCACATGTGAAGTCCTATACCATGGAGGGTGTAAGATTCTGTTTCCTTGTATTGTGTTGTAATGAAGGCATGCATTCACTTAGCAATTATTTGTTTTCCATATGAAGGGTATCAGCACATACATGGGTGCTGCTCCTATTGTTGCCTGTCTTGAGAAATACCAACCCAACGTAGTAATCACTTCAAGAGTTGCAGATGCTGCTTTATTCTTAGCACCTATGGTATTTATATATCCTTTTTCTTACGCTATTCATCTATATATACCTCCTTCTGAATGATGAAGCTGGTATTTATATTGGTAGGTTTATGAGCTAGGTTGGAACTGGGATGAATGGGAGCATCTTGCTCAAGGATCCATGGCAGGGCATCTTCTAGAGTGTGGTTGTCAACTCACAGGGGGATATTTCATGCATCCAGGAGACAAGTACCGAGATATGTCCTTTGAGCAGCTACTGGATTTATCACTTCCTTATGCAGAAATCTCTTATGATGGGCAAGTATGTGTGGCCAAAGCTGAAGGAAGTGGTGGAGTTCTGAATTTCAGTACATGTGCCCAACAATTATTGTACGAGATTGGAGACCCCAGTGCTTATGTGACCCCAGATGTAGTAAGTGAGAGGTTTTCCTTTCGATCTCATGAAGCATAGATAGTAAGATAACAAAAGGAACAGGTAATTGATTTTCAGGATGTATCATTCGTTCCATTATCGAGCTGCAGAGTTGTGTGTCACGGGGCAAAACCATCTACTACTAATTCAGCTCCTGATAAACTTTTGCAGTTGGTTCCAAAGGTGAATTTCTTGTTATTATGATTGTTGTTCTTGATGGATGATGCAATGCAATGCTCACCCCTGACCTCAACTTGACAGGAATGTGGATGGAAAGGATGGGGAGAGATATCATATGGTGGATATGAATGCGTTAAACGCGGTAAAGCAGCAGAATATGTGGTTAGATCATGGATGGAAGAAACATTCCCCGGAGGCGGACTCAATGAGTGTATACATTCTTGTATCATTGGATTTGATAGCCTCAAGGCTTGCAGCCTAGACAATACTAGTCAAGATATTAGGTTACGCATGGATGGACTTTTCCAGCACAAGGACCACGCTCTCCGCTTTACCACGCAATTTACGGCATTGTATACAAATGGACCGGCTGGCGGTGGTGGTGTCAGGTGGTGGAATCCATAGAGGAGTGCTAGGGGGCAGCAATTTTTGTAATTTGTAGCCATCAATTAGCCATCATTAGTGTTTTTAATGGTGTGAGATTACATCTAATAGTATAGAATTGCTTACTTTCTTTTTACTGGTTAAGTGCGGGCCAAATTTTAATAAAACTGCTGCCCTATAGACTTTCTCGACTTGGATATTCTACGAATTACACTACTTACTGTTGTTCGTTGTTGATGTATTTTTTATTTCTTTCAATGCAGTACTGGATATAAGAAAGAGATTCTTCTAGAAAAGCAGCTGGTACTTTCTTTCTTTCTTTCTTTCTTTCAAGTTTGGAGTCATCCACTCATCCATTACCATTTTTAATAATAAAGTGCTTTCTGTTACTTCAGGTTAGGCGTGAAGATGTTTTCTGGCGAATCGCACTGAAGCAGAACACAAATAGTAGTCTGTCCAATAAATTGGTTCATCCTGAATGCAGCTTCACAGCACTCTCACAAGCTGATACTCAACAAGTTGCTTGCTCCCCGGCGCCGTCGGGTCGAAACATTCCACTCTATGAGGTAGCACACAGCAGAGCCGGAGACAAAGGAAATGACATCAACTTCTCTATCATCCCACATTTTGGTCCTGATATTCACAAGTTGAAGCAAATTGTTACACCTGAGTGGATAAAGTCAGTGGTCGCACCACTCATAGACTCCTCTTCAAATCCTGATCTTGATACAAGAAAAAATAGAGACAAATGGGTCCATGAAAATGTTAAGGTTGAGATATATCAAGTTAAGGGAATCCAAGCATTGAATGTTGTTGTTAGGAACATTCTAGATGGTGGTGTCAATTGTTCCAGAAGAGTTGATAGGCATGGAAAGACAATTTCAGATCTTATACTTTGCCAACAAGTTGTGTTGCCACCATGATATTACCTGATCTTTTTAAAGAATAAAATAATGCAAAATTTGCTACTAATTAATGTTGCTATGTTTCTTGTGTAATGGTGATTATTAGAACTACTTTATCTGATGTAGAAAAGAAACAATTAACAAAAGAAGTAGTTACAACTTACAACATTGGTTCTATTGAGGTTTGTGGCAAATGTTTTGAACAATTACACTTTTGTATGGTATATAATGCATGGCGAGCTTTTTTTTTTTTATGTTGAAATAATCAAATTAATTTGGATTTGTCTCCTCTAATTATAGGCCAAAGTCCAAAACTTATAGTTGGAGACGATAAATCAAATGAAATAACATATTACATTCTCTTCTTAATTTATTCTAAATATGATTTTTTTTTAAAATGATTAATTTAAACGTTGCCTTTCTGACAATTCTAACATCTAAAAGATATCTTGGACTCAATCCATGACTAACTTAATTATGCAACCATGAACCAATACATTCAACTAACAGGAATTTTTTTAAATAAATGATAAATAGTAATTTTTCGAATAAGCATCACCAATACATGTAACAAAATACCAACAGAAATAAAAAAGAAAATTGATGAGAAAAACACTGAGCAAAGTATGGGGGTTCACAATTTTTTATGTTCCATGTTGATTACTAAATATTAATCAATTTTTATTTTTGTAACATTTCTATAATTTTACACAAGAATTGAAATGGTCAAAGGCACCAGCCTGTTTTCACTCCAAACAAGTAGATTATATCCACAAATTAAAGCACTAATTTTTGCAAGTTTTCCTCAATATTTTTGGTGTCCAATCACCCTCTCCACCAATTACTAATCCACTAATAGTTTGATATAAGTTTCTTTTTCTTAGACATATCCAAGACTTTGTTCAATACCCCCTCTTTTAATAATTTGTCTGAGGTGTGTGTGCACCTTTGTTGGAAATTCTTACATTTTGTTTCCTCAGACAACAAGTTTGCTGGATTAGAGAAATTCAAGAAAGTTCCCATTTGAAGAAAAACAATGTCATTCACAGGAACTCTTGATAAATGCACTGCTTGTGAAAAGACTGTTTATGTGGTTGATTTGTTAACTCTTGAAGGCATACCTTACCATAAAAATTGCTTCAAATGCAGTCACTGCAAGGGAACTCTCACGGTATATATCCCTTAAAATTTAATCATATTTGTCTCCTTAATTCATATGCTTATTTTAATTGTTCTGTATGGCAAAAGGGTGGCCAATGATACCAACATTTTGATGTTGTTTTCAGATGAGCACATACTCCTCAATGGATGGAGTCCTCTATTGCAGGCCACATTTTGAACAGCTCTTCAAGGAATCTGGCAACTTCAGCAAGAACTTCCAGAATGGTTAGATGATCAAACTCCAATTTATTTATTTTTTTCTTAAATAATTAAAATGTCATCAATGCAACAAGTTAAAAGTCTCTTTGTTTTCTGTTTATTCACCCTCAAAAATTAATTCACATGTCACATTATGTTACTTCATTTGGCTAACTGGATGTGTTGGTTTCATGAATTTGAAATGTGGCAGCAAAGTCTTCTGAGAAAAATGACCTGGTGTGTTACATTATCCTACCAATTTTTATTATTATTTTATTTGATTGTTCAATTATTCTTGTTTCTAAGATGGAAATATAATGATAATTTCAGAACAGGACCCCAAGTAGACTCTCTTCCATGTTCAGTGGAACCTTGGACAAATGTTCGGTTTGCTCAAAAACAGTGTATCCACTGGAGAAGGTTTGTGATGAAAATTTGCACACAATAACTAATCTATATATATAAAAAAAAAAGACTTGAATTGACAAAAAGAATGAAACAGGTGACACTGGAGGGAGAATGCTTTCACAAGAGTTGCTTTAGGTGTGCTCATGCAGGGTGCCCACTGACACATTCTTCCTATGCTGCCTTAGATGGTGTCCTCTATTGTAGGCACCACTTTGCACAACTCTTCATGGAGAAAGGGAACTACAGCCATGTCCTCCAAGCTGCTGCTCACAAGAGGACTAATTCCTCTGATCCTTCCGAGATCCCCGACGAGACGGTGCAGCAGCCGGAGCCTGAGGCGGAGCCTGAAGCCGACAAGGAAGAGAAGAAAGCGGAGGATGAAACCGAGGAGGAGAAGAAAGAAAAAGAGGAAGAAGAAGAGGCTTCCTCTTGAATGAAAATATAGGGAACATGATTTCATTTTTATCCCTTTCTTTCCAAAGCAAGAAGGGTCTTTTCTTTGCTCCAATCCCATTGTCATCACACATCTGATCACTCATTATTTTTGAGTTTACTTGTTGTAAGAGGTTTGGTTTATGTATTCAAATTATTCAAAGTTTCAAACAACACATCAATTGAGCAAATACAATATCTATATATACATATTCTTTTCTCTGTGTTTATACGTATTTGTGTTTTGCCACCTAACAATAAATTATCATTTATATCCATAAAAGATATTAATGTACCCATCTAAAAATAAAATTACAGAAAATAATTTTTGTGTGTCAAAAATACTTGATCAATTGCGTAACCAATATCTGAGTATTATTGACACACAAAGACCATCTTTCATAGTTATAATTGCTATATTTTTTATGGGTATAAATAATAATTTATTCGCCACATAATCATGTTAGTCATATCTCTTCTATAACAATCACGTGCCATTGGAATATAGAATTAATTAACCACCATAAATATATAAATTTATCCGCCCTTTTCATGTTACAGTACAATAATAGAAATTTAATTGATAGTTGATTTTTTTTAACACCTAGTACGATTGTTATATATCTTATACAAATTTGATTTTGCTAATCTCAAACTAAATCACTTGTTTAAGTAATAGATGATTCATATACTCATTTAGTTTCATATTATTCAAACTCACATAAAATTACCATAGTTATTAAATATGTACAAAGATCTTTTTTCAAAATAATTCTGTTTCACTTTATTTTTTGTAACCTCGACAAAATGTTGAATTAAGTTTGTATTAATATTTCAGTTCGCAAAAAACAAATTCGACTCACCTAAAAAAGAGTAGATTCAATCTAAAAATTATTTATGTTTGTGCCAAAATGAATAAAATGTATGAAATGCGAATAAATAAAAATATCGAAAAGTAAATAAAATTCAAAGAAAGCAATAGTTAAAATTAAAATAAACAAAAATACTCTATAAAAAAAATCAAAATAAAATAATCGTAAAGATAAAAATAACAAAACAGAAAAT